>NW_028115703.1:2500-62864 GCF_964273445.1 Streptopelia decaocto
TAATCTTAAACTTCAGTAATGTGAGTGAATATGAGAGTGGCAGTGAGAATGAGTGTAATGACTGTTTTTGTGATGTTTGTAAGTGCATATGCTTGTGCATTTTAAATAATTAGATATGAATGATATTATGCAATATATATATGTATTTAATGACTATAAGTGTAAGTTTTGTGTGTGTTGTTTATCAGTGAGAATGATGTTCATGGTGTTTGTAATGTGTGTTTTTACTTGATTGAGTGTTGTTGTATGTGTTGTGTTAGGTGTAGTGCTGGGTCTAGCTGTAGTGTGGTTGTGTGAGATTGATTTGTATGAATTTTAGGTACTTGTTTGTGTGTGTGTTGTTGTTATGGAATGGTTTGGCTCAGGTGTAAGTGTGAATGTTGTTGTTAGTGTTCAGGTGGTTCTGTAGTGGTGTTACTGTATTATTAAGTCTGTAATGTAATGTGTCAGTTGTCAGGTATTGTGTGTCATTTGTGTATTGTAGTTTGTGAGTTGGATGTGTTAGGTGTAATTAGTAAGTATTGTGATCTTTGTTTGTTTAACTGTATTGTAACTGTTGTAACAGCAATTTGATTTTTTAGTTTAATTGTGATTGTAAGTTGAAGTTTTGTTATGTTGATTTTATTTTGTTTTTGGGTGGGTTGTCATTGTGAATTTTGTTGGAATTATGGATTTTGTAAGGATTTCTGTTGTTATATGTCATACTGTTTTGTGTAAGTGTCCTGGTAGTTGTATCTGGAAAGTGTATGTGTGTTTTGTTTTTGTTATTTGTTGTTTAGTTTGTTTGTTTTTATTGTATGTTTCAGTTGTTGTTGATTGCGGTTTGTTTTAGTTGTTAGATTGTTGGTGTTTTTTTTTATTGTTGTTTAGATATTTTGATGTAATTTGAATATGTATTGTTGTATGGTCCATTTGTGTTTAAATTGTTTTTTGTTTGTTGCTTTTTCTTGTGTTTGGCAGGTTGTGGTATGTGCAGTGTATAGAGAGAAAAATTTTTTACTATTTTGCATATTTAATTATCTCATTTGCATAATTTGTGTGTGATTTGCATGACCAGAGGGAGTACTCCCTCATTAATGTTTTTGTTTGTTGGGTTGATTAATGAGGGAGTACTCCCTCTGGTCATGCAAATGTGCTGGATGTAGTATAGGTGGTGTATGTATGTAGTGTGTGCATGTATATATGTGTATAAAAAGAATTAAAATAATATGTCTGGTGCAGCAGAAGGGCTTTGGATGCTCAAGGGGAGTACTTAATTTCTTTATTCATTTATTATTTTTTTTTTGTCCCCTTGAGCATCCAAAGCCCTACTGCTGCACCTGAAAAAACTTTTAGTTAGTTTTAATTAAAACTAACTCCCTGCCATCCAAAACAAACTCTACCATAACAGCACACTCAACCACTTTCAACCTGAGCTGTCACTCCACTCAAAGTCCAGGACACACACACAACACAAAGTCCAGCATGCACACAAGACAGAGACAAAGTCCAGCATGCACATACACACAAGACAGAGACAAAGTCCAGCATGCAAACAGGACAGAGACAAAGTCCTGCAGTCACACACACAGACACACACACAAGACAGAAACAAAGTCCAGCACACACACACACACACCAGACACAGACAAAGTCCAGCACACAAACAAGACAGAGACAGAGACAAAGTCCAGCACACACACACAAGACAGAGACAAATCCAGCATGCAAAACAGAACACAAAGTCCAGCATGCACACAAGACAAAGACAAAGTCCTGGACACACACACAACACCAACAAAGTCCAGCACACACACACAACACCCACAGAGACAAAGTCCAGCACGCACACAAGACACAGACAAAGTCCAGCACGCACATACACACGACACGGACAAAGACAAAGTCCGGGACACGCTCACATTCACGATCCGCACGCTCTCGCACTCGGGTACTTGCACAAAACATCCGGCTGTCGCTCCTCTCAAACGGAAAAAAGACGCCGGAAGACAAAAAGGTACGTCTGCTTTATTACCTTTGTGGGGGCCCTTACGTAGAACCGACCTCTTCAAACCAAACATTACAACATCATAACCAAGTATTTATTTAATCTAAGCCAACAGATTACAAACATGCTTTCTTTACACTGTTCCATGATCACCATTTCCATAACCTGAAAAACTCCTCCTTATTACAGCTTTTAAACATAATGTATCACAATGCATAAGGCAACAGAGAATGCAATCACTTTGGGTGCGTGGCCATTACAGCGTTTCTCGCCCGAGGGCGAACCTTAAACGGACTCTCGGTTCCTGCGTGCATTTCACCACGTGGCAGAACCGACTCCTCGCCCTTACGACTCTTTTACGTCGTTTCGTCGCGAGTGACGGCCCAAATATCAAACACGCACCTTTACTACATATTGGAGGTATTACAATGATTACACATTTGAGGTAGTACAAATATAACACAACACAGAAAATCCAACTCATCTTTCTCACATCCCATTACAGAGGATAACATGCTCCTATCACAACCCTGTCCCTGTCCTCGGCCGTTTACTCACCCTGCTCCTGGACCGATCAAAAGCACCTTCCTGGGACCTTTCCCTAAACAGGCCTCCTGACGAGGACCGACCCTGGCCACGATCCAGAATGGGTGTCGCCAGAAAGGCCGTTCCTGGCAGCCTCGATGATAACCCTGCCTCTGAAACCACCATCCCAGACTGACCTGAATCTGAACATTGTCAGGTAACGTGACCGCACCGAGCGGTGTGGACCTGGGATAGAACAGGCTCCTGAGGGCAGTGGATGGACACGTGGGGAGGGAATCCCCTGGCTGGGGTTTTTGTTATCTATTTTAATTTTTCTTTTTTTTTCCTTTTCAGGTAAATTAAAAAAACCTACAACCCAAAAACACAATCATACCAGATCACACAGCCAAACCGCGCCGCTCGCTCGGATACCGAACCCACCGTGCGCTCGCTCTGCAGCCGTTCTCCCGGCTCGTGCCCTCACCCTACGTCTGCGTCGCCCCTTGGGAACGCCGTTCCCGGGAGCCTCTAAACGCTCCCTGCCTGCCAAAACCCCGGCCCGACGGGCGCCCGCGTCCGAACCTTGGCGACGAACGTCGCCTCGCGGAGCAGCCGGGACTGGGGAAAAAAAAACCCAGCTGGGGGAAAAAAAAAAAATCCCCCAGCTGGGTTTTTTTTATTTTATTTTAAGTTGAGCTGAAAGGTAAAAACCATTAACCTGCAAAGAAACAAATGCAGGACCAAAACACAATCATTCCAACTCACACAGCTAACCACACCGCTCCTACGCCTACCGACACCACCACACGCTCACACCACAGCCGTTCTCTGCCTTCTCCCCGTGTGCCATGACCCCTTCTCCCCGTGGCCCCTCGGGAACGCCGTTCCCGGGAGCCTCGAAAATGACCCTGCCTGCCAAAACCCCGGCCCGACAGGCGCTCGCGTCTGAACCTTGGCGACAAACGTCGCCTCGCGGAGCGGCCGGGACCGGGGAAAAAAAAACCCAGCCGGGGGAAAAAAAAAAATCCCCCAGCTGGGGTTTTTTTATTCTATTTTAAAGTTTAAATTGAGCTGAAAAGAAAACAACATTAACCTGCAACGACAAAAACCCACAACCCCAAAACACAATCGTACCAGATCACACAGCCAAACCGCACCGCTCACTCAGACACCTAACCCACCACGTGCTCTCCCGGTGGCCGTTCTCCCGGCCCGTGCCCTCACCCTGCGTCTGCGTCGCCCCTCGGGAACGCCGTTCCCGGGAGCCTCTAAACGCTCCCTGCCTGCCAAAACCCTGGCCCGACGGGCGCCCACGTCCGAACCTTGGTGACAAACGTCACCTCGCGGAGCGGCCGGGACCGGGGAAAAAAAAACCCAGCCGGGGGGGAAAAAAAAAAAAAACCCAGCTGGGGTTTTTTTATTCTATTTTAAAGTTTAAATTGAGCTGAAAGGGAAAAACCATTAACCTGCCAGAACAAATAACTACATCCCCAAAACACAATATTACCACATCACACAACATTAACGCACCACTCATTCGCCTACAAACACCACCGCACCCATTCTCTGCCCTTCTCCCCCTGGGCCTTCCCCCGTCTCCACGTCGCCCCTCAGAAACGCCGTTCCTAGCGCCCTCTAAACTTGCCCCGCCTGGCTAAACCCCGGTCCCGGCCGAACACGAGTCCGTACATTGGGGATTAACGTCACCTCGCGGAGCCGCCGGGACCGGAGGAAAAAACCTGGACGGGGGGTAAAACCCTCCAGCTGGGGCTATTTCTATTCTTTACCTTTGGAATTTACCTGAAAAGGAAAAAAATTTGAACGGCCAAGGAAAAAAAAACCTAAAACCCCGAGCTACATTCACTCGAGGTTTCACGCTATCCCGACGTGCTGCGCGTCATCTACCGCACTGACCCTTTTAAGTACCTGCCTCGAGCTAATTGTCAGGAAAGGAAAACAGTTTGCACTTAATTCCCTTGCCATCCTTCATATAGTTCTTGACCACGGTGACCTGTTCTTCCACGGCTTCCCAATCGTGACGTCATGGAAAGTGATGCCGAGGGACGCTATTGCTTGCTAAGTGGACAAAATATGCCAATCAAAATCAGCTGGAACTTGATGCGGAGTGATTTCTACGTGGACAGGAGATGCCAAAGGCTACAGGGAGGCCTTTCCGTTGAGTCGTGAGGTTCAGAATGGACCCCCTTGCTTTCTAAACTCCTCCAAGAGGGGAGTCTAGGTGCGGCTGGATCCGAACTCAGCCCCGCGCCGGATCTACGGTTTGGCTCCTGGACTCACGGGGGATAGGGGAAACACCTAAGATATATTTACCTAAGGCCAAAGGATTGTACGTGTACACCTCATTCCTTATATCGCTCAGCCTGAATTTCAGGATTGCATCGCTCTACACCTCGACGTCCCTACCTCCCTTCCGGGGGCGTGGGGACAGGTGGGTTGGGGTCTAAATCCTTGATCTATTGGGGCAAACTCTCAGGCAAAAACCATGTAAATAACTAACCAAACAGAACAGTACAGCGGGAAGGCTGACTGGAGCTGCTGCTTCTGCTAAAGTCCCAGCCAAGCATAGAAATCCCTGGGTATTGATACCCTTACAAACTATTCACCCACCCCTCTACACTGTGATTCGGGCCAATAGCGATAGCTGAGTCTGTGGTCTTCTTGCTTCTTGGTGGATCCTTTGCGCTGACCTCGGACCGGACTTGGCTCCGCGCAGCTGTAGATTTTGTTTACGGTCCGTAGGAGCTCCTTTCCGGCCTTGAATGTGGCGTTTTCCTGAAAGAAGCCTATTTCTTCAAAAAGGTGTAAAGCGGGCCTTATCTCATGGGTGTTGATCGGAGTCTGTAGCTGCTTTCGTTAAGATCAAAAAAGGCTATAACTGAGTGTTACATAGCCTAACAAAATGCCTTTTTGTAAGTAAGTGACTCATATTGACAATGTGATCACCTGCAAGGAAAAGAAAATAAAAGATTTCATTAAAACACGCTTCATCTCTGATAAAACAGCACACTACAGAAAACACTAGTGAACAATGATCTTAGTAACAACTGCAAAACACCACTAAAAGGACTATGGACTCCCCTGCCCACAGCTACTCCATCCCACATGACTGCACAACCTCTGCCTATGCAATTTAACACCTCATCAGATTAACTGGGGACTCCCAGACCTCCGCCCACCCGCCCCTGACTCCACGTGTCCGGGCAGAGCAGCTCCAGCCAAACATGCACCCGCGCAGACAGACGCTGCACAGCATGTTATAGACCGCACGATGGCAACGGCACCGACAACTCCCAACAATGAGAACGACGCGAAACCAGACACGGATCGATCAAAATAACCTGCGGGGAGGCAGTAGCATAGCAAGGAGCCTCCACTGTGACCCCAGAAAACAAAGGGGCCGAAAGTCAGGGCCCCTTATGAGACGGCAGCACTGAACGACAAGAACGACTCCAAACCAGAGACTGCATCAATCAAAACAACCTGCAGGGAGGCAGCGGTGAGGCGAGGAGCCTCTACTGCAACCCCAGAAAAACATAAGAGCCGAACATCATGGCCCCTTATGAGACGGCAGCGCGGGCGCAAACACACACAGAGACGGCAGCGCGGGCGCAAACACACACAGAGACGGCGGCACAGCTTAAAAACTTCAAGATGCTGGGAAGAAGTGCCAGTCCCTGAGACTGGATGGGTAGACAGCAGAGCTGCCGACGCAGCCCTCAGCAACACCAACTGACCAGAAACATCCAAAAACGCAATGACCTGCCACGCTTTCAGCTGCTGATATGGGAAAACCAGCACCCAATTGGCGCTACGCCAATCAGCACCGGCGTTCCAGATCCCCGGACGACACCCGAGGTGCCTTTCGTGTCCCTTGAACACAATAAAATCCCAGGATCGTCTGACAGGCACAAGGCAGGCGTCCCGAACTACACCACAACGCAGACACTGGCTGGAGCTGCCCTGCCCGGCACACGCTGGCGTCGCACTGTGAAATGCCCCGGACCCTTCACCTGCCCAAAGGGGACTGTTCCTGGATGGCCCTTGCCCCGAACAGAACTTTACCCCCCTCCCTGCGGTTCCCAGCCCCTTCCCAGCCCCCCAGCCTCCACTTAGCTTTCAGAGGGCCAAGAGACTGAATCCATCTTCAACGGATGAAAACACCATGTGCGCCAACAGGGATACTCCAACATCGCCGGCTTCCTCCTCAACACCTACAGCAACACGAGAAAACAAGCTCACTAAGCAGAGCGAACACACAGTATAAAGGCACAAGGCACATCTTCCCACTGACACCACGCAACAACCCATCTGCTTACGGCGCACGGCTCGCCTCCTCCGTCGCTCTTCCGGGCCAAGTTGTCCCTCTGCACCTGAAATCAAGGTATTCAACAGGTCACCCAGATGCTCATCAACAGCTTGACCATTCCACAAGTCTGCTTTCTGTTTAGGAATCCCACCAAAAGCTCTAATTGAGTCTCTAAAACACTGGGGAAGGGACAGTCCGCTCCCCTGCCCACGGCTACTCCATCCCAGATGACTGCACCACCTTTGCCTGCGCAGTTTAACACATCAACAGATCAACCGTGCACCCCTAGAGCTCCGTCCACCCACCCCTGACTCCACGCCTCCGGGCAGAGCAGCTCCAGCCAAATGCGCACGTGCGCAGACAGACGTACCTCAGAACGTTATCGACAACACATCAACGGCGCCAAAAATGCTCTATAACAACAACGACTCCAAACCAGAGACTGCATTGACCAAAAGAACCTGCAGGGAGGCAGTGATGAGGCGAGGACTCTCCACTGCAACCCCAGAAAAAAATAAGAGCCGAACGGCACGGCCCCTTATGAGACGGCGGTGCTGGCGCAAACACACAGAGACGGCGGCGCTGGCGTAAACACACAGAGACGGCGGCGCTGGCGCAAACACACAGAGACGGCGGCGCTGGCGCAAACACACGAGGCTGCTGCAAGACTAAGAACTTCTTCCCAGCATCTTGAAGTGCCAGTCCCTTGGACTGGATGGGTAGAGAGCAGAGCTGCTGATGAGGCAGCCCAGAACAAGACCATAAATCACAACTGACCGGAAACATCCGAAATGCAAACACCATCCACACTTTTGGCTGATGACACAAGAGTCCAGGACCCAATTGGCACCAAGTCGATTGGAACTGGCATTCCACATCCTGGGATGGCACCTGAGAGGCACGTTGTGCCCCTTGAGCACAACGAGACCCCAGGATCGTCTGACAGGCGCAAGGCAGGCTTCCCGAACTACACAACGCAGACACAGGCTGGAGCTGCCCTGCCCGGCACACGCTGGCATCGCACTGTAAAGTTCCCTGGACCCTTCACCTACCCAAAGGGGACTGTTCCTGGACGGCCCTTTCCCTTACCAGAACTTTACCCCCATCCCTGTGATTCCCAGCCCCTTCCCAGCCCCCCAGCCTCCACTTAGCTTTCAGAGGGCCAAGGGACCAAATCCGTCTTCAACAGATGAAAACGCCACGTGCGTGAACGGCCGTCTTTCTGCATCACCGGGTTCCTCTTCAATGTCTACAGGAACACCTAGGAAACAGAGAAACGACCAAGCTCAGCGAGAGCTACACGGCACAGCTTCCCTCTGGCGCCACGCACCGACCCACCTGCTTACGGCGCACGGCTCGCCTCCTCCGTCACTCTTCCGGGCCAAGTTGTCCCTCTGCACCTGAAATCAAGGTATTCAACAAGTCACCCAGATGATCATCAACAGCTTGACCATTCCACAAGTCTGCTTTCTGTTTAGGAATCCCACCAAAAGCTCTAATTGAGTCTCTAAAACACTGGGGAAGGGACAGTCCACTCCCCTGCCCACGGCTACTCCATCCCAGATGACTGCACAACCTTGGCCTGCGCAGTTTAACATGTCAACAGATCAACTGTGCACCCCTAGAGCTCCGTCCACCCACCCCTGACTCCACGCCTCCGGGCAGAGCAGCTCCAGCCAAATGTGCACGTGCGCAGACAGACGCACCTCAGAACATTATAGACAACACATCAACAGCACCAAAAACGCTCTATAACAAGAACGACTCCAAACCAGAGACTGCATTGATCAAAAGAACCTGCAGGGAGGCAGCGGTGAGGCGAGGACTCTCCACTGCAACCCCAGAAAAAAATAAGAGCTGAACGGCACGGCCCCTTATGAGACGGCGGCGCTGGCGCAAACACACAGAGACGGCGGCGCTGGCGCAAACACACAAGGCTGCTGCAAGACTAAGAACTTCTTCCCAGCATCTTGAAGTGCCAGTCCCTTGGACTGGATGGGTAGAGAGCAGAGCTGCTGATGAGGCAGCCCAGAACAAGACCATAAATCACAACTGACCGGAAACATCCGAAATGCAAACACCATCCACACTTTTGGCTGATGACACAAGAGTCCAGGACCCAATTGGCACCAAGCCAATTGGCACTGGCATTCCAGATCCCGGGATGGCACCCGAGAGGCACGTTATGCCCCTTGAGCACAACGAGACCCCGGGATCTTCTGACAGGCGCAAGGCGGCTTCCCGAACTACACCACAACGCAGACACAGGCTGGAGCTGCCCTGCCCGGCACACGCTGGCGTCGCACTGTAAAGTTCCCTGGACCCTTCACCTACCCAAAGGGGACTGTTCCTGGACGGCCCTTTCCCTTACCAGAACTTTACCCCCATCCCTGTGATTCCCAGCCCCTTCCCAGCCCCCGTGCCTCCACTTAGCTTTCAGAGGGCCAAGGGACCAAATCCATCTTCAACAGAGAAAACGCCACGTGCGCAAACGGGGATCTTCCTGCATCACTGGGTTCCTCTTCAGCATCTGCAGGAACACCTAGGAAACAGAGAAACGACCAAGCTCAGCGAGAGCTACACGGCACAGCTTCCCTCTGGCACCACGCACCGACCCACCTGCTTATGGCGCACAGTTCGCCTCCTCCGTCGCTCTTCCAGGCCAAGTTGTCCCTCTGCACCTGAAATCAAGGTATTCAACAAGTCACGCAGATGATCATCAACAGCTTGACCATCCCACAAGTCTGCTTTCTGTTTAGGAATCCCACCAGAAGCTCTAATTGAGTCTCTAAAACACTGGGGAAGGGACAGTCCACTCCCCTGCCCACGGCTACTCCATCCCAGATGACTGCACAACCTTTGCCTGTGCAGTTTAACACGTCAACAGATCAACCGTGCACCCCTAGAGCTCCGTCCACCCACCCTGGACTCCACGCCTCCGGGCAGAGCAGCTCCAGCCAAAGGTGCACGTGCGCAGACAGACGCACCTCAGAACGTTATCCACAACACATCAACAGCGCCAAAAACGCTCTATAACAACAACGACTCCAAACCAGAGACTGCATTGATCAAAAGAACCTGCAGGGAGGCAGCGGTGAGGCGAGGACTCTCCACTGCAACCCCAGAAAAAAATAAGAGCCGAACGGCACGGCCCCTTATGAGACGGCAGCGCTGGCGCAAACACACAGAGACGGCGGCGCTGGCGCAAACACACAGAGACGGCGCAAATACGAGAAGCTGCTGCAAGAGTTAAAATCTTCAAGATGCTGGGAAGAAGTGCCAGTCCCTTAGACTGGATGGGTAGAGAGCAGAGCTGCTGTTGCAGCCCAGAACTACACCATAAAACACAACTGACCGGAAACGTTCAAGATGCAAGAACCGTGCACCCTTTCGGCTGCCGATACAAGAAAACCGGCAGCCGAATGGCGCTACCCCGATCGGCACCAGCTTTCCAGACCCTGGGATGGCACTTGAAATGACTTTCGTGCCCCTGGAGCACAATGATACCCCGGGATCGTCTGACGGGCGCAAGGCGGCTTCCCGAACTACACGACAACAGACACGGGCTGGAGCTGCCCTGCCCGGCACATGCTGGCATGGCACTGTAAAGGTCCCTGACCCCATTTATCTGCCCAAAGGGGACTGCTCCTGGACTGCCCTTTTCTGTCTGAGAACTTTAAACCCTCCCTGCAATTCCCAGCCCCTTCCCAGCCCTCGTGCCTCCACTTAACTTTTAGGGGGCCAAGGGACCGGATCCATCTTCAGAGGAAAACGCGACGTGGGCTAACGGGGATCTTCCTGCAGTTGTCGCTTTCTCCATCATCACCTACAATAAGGAAAGCAAGGACATGTGTACGATTAGGCACCCAAATAATATTTATCGGTAGTAGCCTACGAGTCATTGCTCACCTTGGCTGAGTTCCGGGAGGTACATTTGAATGGTCTACCGGGAGCCTCTGCACGCTGCAAAGGTTCTGGAAACAAGACACTCTTCTAGGAGAAGAGATTATATTAACAGCTATTAATACAGCAATACAAACCAAAAAACAACGTTCCATCTCCATCGTGGTCAGGAATTATTGGAAAATGCAAAGCACCTGGAACTGAATCAACAAATGAAACATAATGACAAACAACCTTTCTACTACAGCTGCTACTGAACCTTTGCTGCGCCCGAAGCTCTTCCCTCAAACGGACACCTCCGCTTCTCCTGAGACGTCTGCCCATGTGTCTTAAACAGCTCAAAAGCTGCCGACTGCTGAAGGAGTGGTAGAGGACCTGCACCGGAGCCGTCCTGGAGCAGAATGAGATCCCTACCCGGGGACTGGGGCTCAAATACCCTGAGCCCCGCCCACCCCTTCCCACAATCCCCTGGGAAAGGGGAGGGATCAATCACCCCAGGCACCACCCACCACCCTTATCAAATCACCTGGAATCTCACTTGAAGTGACAGCACCTGCACTTTGTTACTGCTATTGCATCTACAATGAGACTCAGTATGGATGTCAACTTAGGTTTTCTAGGGAGCAGATAGAAAAGGAGATACAATAACCAACACTCCATCTTCATCGTAGTCAGGAACTACTGGAAAATGCAAAGCACCTGGAACTGAATCAACAAATGAAACATAATGACAAACAACCTTTCTACTACAGCTGCTACTGAACCTTTGCTGCGCCTGAAGCTCTTACCTCAAACGGACACCTGCGCTTCTCCTAAGACTTCTGCACATGTAGCTTAAACAGCTCAAAAGCTGCCGACTGCCGAAGGAGCAGCAGAGAACCAGCACCGGAGGCGTCCTGGAGCGGAATGAGCTCCCTACCCGGGGACTGGGGCTCAAATACCCTGAGCCCCGCCCACCCCTTCCCACAATCCCCTGGGAAAGGGGAGGGATCAATCACCCCAGGCCCCGCCCACCACTCTTATCAAATTACCTGGACCCTCACTGGAAATGACAGCACCTGCACTCCTGTCGGGCTCTGTCAGACACTGTTGGTTTTTGTGAAGCCCTGTTGAGACCTCTTGGGGCCTGTCAGGCTCTATCAGGCTTTGATGGGCTCTGTAGGGCTCTGTCGAGACCTCTTGGGGTCTGTCAGGCTCTATCAGGCTTCGATGGGCTCTGTAGGGCTCTGTCAAGACCTCTTGGGGCCTGTCAGGCTCTAACAGGCTTTGATGGGCTCTGTAGGGCTCTGTCAAGACCTCTTGGGGCCTGTCAGGCTCTATCAGGCTTTGATGGGCTCTGTAGGGCTCTGTCGAGACTTCTTGGGGCCTGTCAGGCTCTATCAGGCTTTGATGGGCTCTGTAGGGCTCTGTCGAGACTTCTTGGGGCCTGTCAGGCTCTATCAGGCTTTGATGGGCTCTGCAGGGCTCTGTCGAGACCTCTTGGGCTCTGCTGAGCCCTGTCAAGATTTCTCAGGCTCTGTTGAGCCCCCCAGGGCTCTGTCATACACATTGAGGCTCTATCAGGAACTGACAAGACTTTTCAGGCCCTGACGGGTCCTGTTGGGCTCTGTCAAGCTTTGTCAGGCTCTGTGAGGATCCGTCAAACTCTCTCGGGCCCTGTCGAGCTTTGTCAGGCAGTGTCGAGACCTGTCGGACTTTCTCAAGCTCTCAGGCCCTGCCTGGCTCTGTTGGTCCTTCCTGAGCTTTGTCTGCCCCTGTCGTGCTGTCGGGTACACGGCTCAGCAGGGGAGGGGAAGGAGTTGTAGGTCTGTAGGCCACACCCCCTGCAGGGAGCCCACCAATGGGGGTGGAAGTGTGGGTCAAGGGGGAGGAGCCCAGCTGGGAGGGTGGAGTGCTTGGAAAGGGGGTGGGGACTGGTTGGGGCACACCCCTCCAGGCAGGCACATTGGGGAGAGCTTGGGAGGGGGGTGGGGTTGGCAGGGGCCCCACCCACACCTTCAGCCCCACCCTCAACCCTAAACCCAACCCCCAAATCCCTCACTGGAAATGGAACAAACCACATGCTTAAGGTTTTTTACATTATTTAATTTTATTGGGTGAAAATTGGCCCCAAAACCAGGTTAAAAATCCCCCAGCATGGCCCGGGGGGAGCAACATTAGGATGGCAGCGGCACAGCGCTGCCCTTTTCCAAGATGGCCATCAGGGGTAAACAGTCACAGGTCCCACCACCCACCTTGGGCACCACCCCAAAATGGCCGCCCTAGGCAGGCCCCGCCCACCTCAGCACCACCCTTCCAGCACAGCCATGGCAGCCATGGCCCCGCCCACCAGCAAGGACACAGCAGCCGAGAGGGCCGCCCACCAGGGCAGCCATCTTGTTCCCATGGGCAGGGTGCAGGGCCACAGGGGCAGCCAATGGGAACAGCCGATACAGCCGGGAGCTGCTGCCTGAGCACGGCCCAGATGAACAGCCCCTCCGGCAGTGCCAGCACGGCTGCCAGCCCCCCCCAGCCATCTTGGATTCCAAGCAGGGTGGAGCCCAGCAGCCATGGTGTCCTCATTTTCTGTTGTGCACAGGGCCCCGTGCAGCATCACAACCCAGGACATCTGGTGGGGTGATGGGACCCAGGAATGTGGATCTATGGGCACAATGCAGAAGCTGTAGGGTGCTACGTATCAATGGGGCAGAGTGCTGGAACTATATGGTGCTGCAGAGCAGTGCTGTGGATGTATAGGGCAGACCAGATGTGTGGGGCGCTGTGGGGCACTGCTGTGGGACTATGTGGCAGGGTGCAGGAGCTACAGTGTGCTGTGCGGCAGCATTGCTGGCCTATGGGCTAGTGTGAAGAAGCTACGGTGTTTTCTGGAACAGTGCTGTTGATCTATAGGGCAGAAGAACTGTGGGGTGCTGTGGGGTTACACTGTGGGTCTATAGGGCAGAGTAAACAAGATACAGGGTGCTGTGGGTGATGTATGGGGCAGAGTAGAGACACAGGGTGCTGTAGAGCAGTGCTGTCCATTTATGGGGCAGAGTAAAAGCAGCTATGGGGTGCAGTGACTCTATAGGGCAGAGGAGCTATGGGCTGCTGTGGGTCACTGTGTGGGTCACTCACTCATAGAGGGTTCAGCCTCTTCAGGGGTGTTTCACCTGACAACAATCCCCTTGACCCCACAGCCCCCCTGGCCCCCAAACTCACCCCATAGACCCTTGTGACCCACCCATAGTGGGCAGTGCAGGCGTGGTCAGGAGGGAGGGGTGGTCAGGTGGACAGAGGTGTGTGGTGCTGTCGGGCAGCACGTTGCACCAACGGGGCAGAATGCAGCACGTACAGACTGCTGTGGGGCAGCTCTCCGGGTCTAAGGGGCAGAGTCGGGTCCTATAGGGTCCTGTGGGGCAGCACTGTGAGTCTATGGAGCAGAGTAGAGTCACTATGGGGTGCTGGGGGGCACTGCTCTGGATGTATGGGGCAAATTACAAGAGCTATGTGGTGCTGTGGGGCAGTACAGGGCATCTTTAGGGCACAGAGCAGGAGCCATGGGGTGCTGGGGGGGCACTGGTGTGCATGTATGGGGCAGAGTACAGGAGCTATATGGTGCTGTGGGGCAGTACTGGGCACCTACAGGGCAGAGTGCAGGAGCCATGGGGTGGTGGGGGGCACTACTATGGATGTATGGGGCAGAGTACAGGAGCTATATGGTGCTGGGGGGCAGTACTAGACAGCTATGGGGCAGAGTGCAGGAGCCATGGGGTGCTGGGGGAGCCCTACTGTGGATGTATGGGGCAGAGTACAGGAGCTATATGGTGCTGGGGGGCACTACTGTGGATGCATGGGGCAGAGTACAGGAGCCATGGGGTGCTGGGGGCCACTAGTGTGAAAGTATGGGGCAGAGTACAGGAGCTATATGGTGCTGGGGGGCAGTACTGGGCATCTATAGGGCAGAGTACAGGAGCCATGGGGTGCTGGGGGGCACTACTGTGGATGTATGGAGCAGAGCACAGGAGCTATATGATGCTGGGGGGCAGTACTGGGCACCTACAGGGCAGAGTGCAGGAGCCATGGGGTGCTGGGGGGCACTAGTGTGGATGTATGGGGCACAGTACAGGAGCTATATGGTGCTGTGGGGCAGTATTGGGCATCTACAGGGCAAAGTGGAAGAGCCATGGGGTGGTGGGGGGCACTAGTGTGGATGTATGGGGCAGAGTACAGGAGCTATATGGTGCTGGGGGGCAGTACTGTGGATGCATGGGGCAGAGTACAGGAGCTATATGGTGCTGGGGGGCAGTAGTGTGGATATATGGGGCAGAGTACAGGAGCTATATGGTGCTGGGGGCAGTACTGGTCAGTTATAGGGCAGAGTGCAGAAGCCATAGGGTGGTGAGGGGCACTAGTGTGGATGTATGGGGCAGAGTACAGGAGCTATATGGTGCTGGGGGGCAGTACTAGACAGCTATGGGACAGAGTGCAGGGGCCATGGGGTGCTGGGGGGCACTACTGTGGATGTATGGGGCAGAGTGCAGGAGCTATATGGTGCTGGGGGGCAGTATTGGGCAGCTATAGGGCAGAGTGCAGGAGCCATAGGGTGGTGGGGGGCACTAGTGTGGATGTATGGGGCAGAGTACAGGAGCTATATGGTGCTGGGGGGCAGTACTGGGCATCTATAGGGCAGAGTGCAGGAGCCATAGGGTGGTGAGGGGCACTAGTGTGGATGTATGGGGCAGAGTACAGGAGCTATATGGTGCTGGGGGGCAGTACTAGACAGCTATGGGGCAGAGCGCAGGAGCCATGGGGTGCTGGGGGGCACTAGTGTGGATGTATGGGGCAGAGTGCAGGAGCTATATGGTGCTGGGGGGCAGTACTGGGCATCTATAGGGCAGAGTACAGGAGCCATATGGTGCTGGGGGGCAGTACTGGGCATCTATGGGGCAGAGTGCAGGAGCCATGGGGTTCTGGGGGGCACTAGTGTGGATGTATGGGGCAGAGTACAGGAGCTATATGGTGCTGGGGGGCAGTACTGGGCATCTATAGGGCAGAGTACAGGTGCTGGGGGGCAGTACTGGGCATCTATAGGTCAGAGTGCAGTAGCCATGGGGTGTTGGAGGGCACTGCTGTGGATGTATGGGGCAGAGTACAGGAGCTATATGGTGCTGGGGGGCAGTACTGGGCATCTATGGGGCAGAGTACAGGAGCTATATGGTGCTGTGGGGCAGTACTGGGCATCTATGGGGAAGAGCGCAGGAGCCATGGGGTGCTGGGGGGCACTAGTGTGGATGTATGGGGCAGAGTACAGGAGCTATATGGTGCTGGGGGGCAGCACTGGGCATCTATAGGGCAGAGTACAGGAACCATGGGGTGCTGGGGGGCACGAGTGTGGATGTATGGGGCAGAGTACAGAGGCCATATGGTGCTGTGGGGCAGTATTGGGCATCTACAGGGCAGAGTGCAGGAGCAATAGGGTGGTGGGGGGCACTACTGTGTGGAAATTGTAAACATGTGGACATGGATTTTGAAAATTCTAGAGAGAATTTTAAAAGCTTCAACAGAATTTCCACAGTTTTGAGAGGGATTTGAAAAGTTTCAATGGGAATGGGAAGAATTGGGACAAAAATTGGAAAATTTTTAAGGGACTTTGAAAAAATTTCAACTGGAATTTTAGCAATTTTGATGTGAAATTGTAAACATGTTGAAGTGGATTTTGAAAATTCTAGAGAGAATTTTAAAAGCTTCAACAGAATTTCCACAATTTTGAGAAGGATTTGAAAAGTTTCAATGGGAATGGGAAGAATTGAGACGAAAATTGGAAAATTTTTAAGGGACTTGGAAAAAATTTCAACTGGAATTTTAGCAATTTTGACGTGAAAATGTAGACATGTTGAAGTGGATTTTGAAAATTCTAGAGAGAAGTTTCAAACGTTCAACAGGATTTCAACAATTTTGAGAGGGATTTGAAAAGTTTCAATGGGAATGGGAAGAATTGGGACAAAAATTGGAAAATTTTTAAGGGACTTTGAAAAAATTTCAACTGGAATTTTAGCCATTTTTTGACGTGAAATTGTAAACATGTGGACATGGATTTTGAAAATTCTAGAGAGAATTTTAAAAGCTTCAACAGAATTTCAACAATTTTGAGAGGGATTTGAAAAGTTTCAATGGGAATGGGAAGAATTGGGACAAAAATTGGAAAATTTTTAAGGGACTTTGAAAAAATTTCAACTGGAATTTTAGCATTTTTTATGTGAAATTGTAAACATGTGGACATGGATTTTGAAAATTCTAGAGAGAATTTTAAAAGCTTCAACAGAATTTCCACAGTTTTGAGAGGGATTTGAAAAGTTTCAATGGGAATGGGAAGAATTGGGACAAAAATTGGAAAATTTTTCAGGGACTTTGAAAAAATTTCAACTGGAATTTTAGCAATTTTGACGTGAAATTGTAAACATGTGGACATGGATTTTGAAAATTCTAGAGAGAATTTTAAAAGCTTCAACAGAATTTCAACAATTTTGAGAGGGATTTGAAAAGTTTCAATGGGAATGGGAAGAATTGGGACAAAAATTGGAAAATTTTTAAGGGACTTTGAAAAAATTTCAACTGGAATTTTAGCAATTTTGACGTGAAATTGTAAACATGTTGAAGTGGATTTTGAAAATTCTAGAGAGAATTTTAAAAGCTTCAACAGAATTTCAACAATTTTGAGAGGGATTTGAAAAGTTTCAATGGGAATGGGAAGAATTGGGACAAAAATTGGAAAATTTTTCAGGGACTTTGACAAAATTTCAACTGGAATTTTAGCCATTTTTTGACGTGAAATTGTAAACATGTGGCCATGGATTTTGAAAATTCTAGAGAGAATTTTAAAAGCTTCAAGAGAATTTCCACAATTTTGAGAGGGATTTGAAAAGTTTCAATGGGAATGGGAAGAATTGGGACAAAAATTGGAAAATTTTTCAGGGACTTTGAAAAAATTTCAACTGGAATTTTAGCCATTTTTTGACGTGAAATTGTAAACATGTGGACATGGATTTTGAAAATTCTAGAGAGAATTTTAAAAGCTTCAACAGAATTTCCACAATTTTGAGAGGGATTTGAAAAGTTTCAATGGGAATGGGAAGAATTGGGACAGAAATTGGAAAATTTTTAAGGGACTTTGAAAAAATTTCAACTGGAATTTTAGCCATTTTTTGACGTGAAATTGTAAACATGTGGCCATGGATTTTGAAAATTCTAGAGAGAATTTTAAAAGCTTCAACAGAATTTCAACAATTTTGAGAGGGATTTGAAAAGTTTCAATGGGAATGGGAAGAATTGGGACAAAAATTGGAAAATTTTTCAGGGACTTTGACAAAATTTCAACTGGAATTTTAGCAATTTTTTGACGTGAAATTGTAAACATGTGGACATGGATTTTGAAAATTCTAGAGAGAATTTTAAAAGCTTCAAGAGAATTTCAACAATTTTGAGAGGGATTTGAAAAGTTTCAATGGGAATGGGAAGAATTGGGACAAAAATTGGAAAATTTTTCAGGGACTTTGAAAAAATTTGAACTGGAATTTTAGCCATTTTTTGACGTGAAATTATAAACATGTGGACATGGATTTTGAAAATTCTAGAGAGCATTTTAAAAGCTTCAAGAGAATTTCAACAATTTGGAGAGGGATTTGAAAAGTTTCAATGGGAATGGGAAGAATTGGGACAAAAATTGGAAAATTTTTAAGGGACTTTGAAAAAATTTCAACTGGAATTTTAGCAATATTTTTATGTGAAATTATAAACATGTGGACATGGATTTTGAAAATTCTAGAGAGAATTTTAAAAGCTTCAACAGAATTTCCACAATTTTGAGAGGGATTTGAAAAGATTCAATGGGAATGGGAAGAATTGGGACAAAAATTGGAAAATTTTTCAGGGACTTTGAAAAAATTTCCACTGGAATTTTAGCCATTTTTTGACGTGAAATTGTAAACATGTGGACATGGATTTTGAAAATTCTAGAGAGAATTTTAAAAGCTTCAAGAGAATTTCAACAATTTTGAGAGGGATTTGAAAAGTTTCAATGGGAATGGGAAGAATTGGGACAAAAATTGGAAAATTTTTAAGGGACTTTGAAAAAATTTCAACTGGAATTTTAGCAGTTTTGATGTGAAATTGTAAACATGTTGAAGTGGATTTTGAAAATTCTAGAGAGAATTTTAAAAGCTTCAACAGAATTTCCACAATTTTGAGAAGGATTTGAAACGTTTCAATGGGAATGGGAAGAATTGAGACGAAAATTGGAAAATTTTTAAGGGACTTGGAAAAAATTTCAACTGGAATTTTAGCAATTTTGACGTGAAAATGTAGACATGTTGAAGTGGATTTTGAAAATTCTAGAGAGAAGTTTCAAACTTTCAAAAGGACTTCAACAATTTTGAGAGGGATTTGAAAAGTTTCAATGGGAATGGGAAGAATTGGGACAAAAATTGGAAAATTTTTAAGGGACTTTGAAAAAATTTCAACTGGAATTTTAGCCATTTTTTGACGTGAAATTGTAAACATGTGGACATGGATTTTGAAAATTCTAGAGAGAATTTTAAAAGCTTCAAGAGAATTTCAACAATTTTGAGAGGGATTTGAAAAGTTTCAATGGGAATGGGAAGAATTGGGACAAAAATTGGAAAATTTTTAAGGGACTTTGAAAAAATTTCAACTGGAATTTTAGCCATTTTTTGACGTGAAATTGTAAACATGTGGACATGGATTTTGAAAATTCTAGAGAGAATTTTAAAAGCTTCAAGAGAATTTCAACCATTTTGAGAGGGATTTGAAAAGTTTCAATGGGAATGGGAAGAATTGGGACAAAAATTGGAAAATTTTTAAGGGACTTTGAAAAAATTTCAACTGGAATTTTAGCCATTTTTTGACGTGAAGTTGTAAACATGTGTACATGGATTTTGAAAATTCTAGAGAGAATTTTAAAAGCTTCAACAGAATTTCAACAATTTTGAGAGGGATTTGAAAAGTTTCAATGGGAATGGGAAGAATTGGGACAAAAATTGGAAAATTTTTAAGGGACTTTGAAAAAATTTCAACTGGAATTTTAGCCATTTTTTGACGTGAAATTGTAAACATGTGGACATGGATTTTGAAAATTCTAGAGAGAATTTTAAAAGCTTCAACAGAATTTCAACAATTTTGAGAGGGATTTGAAAAGTTTCAATGGGAATGGGAAGAATTGGGACAAAAATTGGAAAATTTTTAAGGGACTTTGAAAAAATTTCAACTGGAATTTTAGCCATTTTTTGACGTGAAATTGTAAACATGTGGACATGGATTTTGAAAATTCTAGAGAGAATTTTAAAAGCTTCAAGAGAATTTCAACAATTTTGAGAGGGATTTGAAAAGTTTCAATGGGAATGGGAAGAATTGGGACAAAAATTGGAAAATTTTTAAGGGACTTTGAAAAAATTTCAACTGGAATTTTAGCAATTTTTTGACGTGAAATTGTAAACATGTGGACATGGATTTTGAAAATTCTAGAGAGAATTTTAAAAGCTTCAAGAGAATTTCAACAATTTTGAGAGGGATTTGAAAAGTTTCAATGGGAATGGGAAGAATTGGGACAAAAATTGGAAAATTTTTAAGGGACTTTGAAAAAATTTCAACTGGCATTTTAGCCATTTTTTGACGTGAAATTGTAAACATGTGGACATGGATTTTGAAAATTCTAGAGAGAATTTTAAAAGCTTCAAGAGAATTTCAACAATTTTGAGAGGGATTTGAAAAGTTTCAATGGGAATGGGAAGAATTGGGACAAAAATTGGAAAATTTTTCAGGGACTTTGAAAAAATTTGAACTGGAATTTTAGCCATTTTTTGACGTGAAATTATAAACATGTGGACATGGATTTTGAAAATTCTAGAGAGAATTTTAAAAGCTTCAACAGAATTTCAACAGTTTTGAGAGGGATTTGAAAAGTTTCAATGGGAATGGGAAGAATTGGGACAAAAATTGGAAAATTTTTAAGGGACTTTGAAAAAATTTCAACTGGAATTTTAGCCATTTTTTGACGTGAAGTTGTAAACATGTGTACATGGATTTTGAAAATTCTAGAGAGAATTTTAAAAGCTTCAACAGAATTTCAACAATTTTGAGAGGGATTTGAAAAGTTTCAATGGGAATGGGAAGAATTGGGACAAAAATTGGAAAATTTTTAAGGGACTTTGAAAAAATTTCAACTGGAATTTTAGCCATTTTTTGACGTGAAATTGTAAACATGTGGACATGGATTTTGAAAATTCTAGAGAGAATTTTAAAAGCTTCAACAGAATTTCAACAATTTTGAGAGGGATTTGAAAAGTTTCAATGGGAATGGGAAGAATTGGGACAAAAATTGGAAAATTTTTAAGGGACTTTGAAAAAATTTCAACTGGAATTTTAGCCATTTTTTGACGTGAAATTGTAAACATGTGGACATGGATTTTGAAAATTCTAGAGAGAATTTTAAAAGCTTCAAGAGAATTTCAACAATTTTGAGAGGGATTTGAAAAGTTTCAATGGGAATGGGAAGAATTGGGACAAAAATTGGAAAATTTTTAAGGGACTTTGAAAAAATTTCAACTGGAATTTTAGCAATTTTTTGACGTGAAATTGTAAACATGTGGACATGGATTTTGAAAATTCTAGAGAGAATTTTAAAAGCTTCAAGAGAATTTCAACAATTTTGAGAGGGATTTGAAAAGTTTCAATGGGAATGGGAAGAATTGGGACAAAAATTGGAAAATTTTTAAGGGACTTTGAAAAAATTTGAACTGGCATTTTAGCCATTTTTTGACGTGAAATTGTAAACATGTGGACATGGATTTTGAAAATTCTAGAGAGAATTTTAAAAGCTTCAAGAGAATTTCAACAATTTTGAGAGGGATTTGAAAAGTTTCAATGGGAATGGGAAGAATTGGGACAAAAATTGGAAAATTTTTCAGGGACTTTGAAAAAATTTGAACTGGAATTTTAGCCATTTTTTGACGTGAAATTATAAACATGTGGACATGGATTTTGAAAATTCTAGAGAGAATTTTAAAAGCTTCAACAGAATTTCAACAGTTTTGAGAGGGATTTGAAAAGTTTCAATGGGAATGGGAAGAATTGGGACAAAAATTGGAAAATTTTTAAGGGACTTTGAAAAAATTTCAACTGGAATTTTAGCAATTTTTTTATGTGAAATTATAAACATGTGGACATGGATTTTGAAAATTCTAGAGAGAATTTTAAAAGCTTCAACAGAATTTCCACAATTTTGAGAGGGATTTGAAAAGTTTCAATGGGAATGGGAAGAATTGGGACAAAAATTGGAAAATTTTTCAGGGACTTTGAAAAAATTTCAACTGGAATTTTAGCCATTTTTTTATGTGAAATTGTAAACATGTGGACATGGATTTTGAAAATTCTAGAGAGAATTTTAAAAGCTTCAAGAGAATTTCAACAATTTTGAGAGGGATTTGAAAAGTTTCAATGGGAATGGGAAGAATTGGGACAAAAATTGGAAAATTTTTCAGGGACTTTGAAAAAATTTCAACTGGAATTTTAGCCATTTTTTGACGTGAAATTGTAAACATGTGGACATGGATTTTGAAAATTCTAGAGAGAATTTTAAAAGCTTCAACAGAATTTCCACAATTTTGAGAGGGATTTGAAAAGTTTCAATGGGAATGGGAAGAATTGGGACGAAAATTGGAAAATTTTTAAGGGACTTTGAAAAAATGTCAACTGGAATTTTAGCAATTTTGATGTGAAATTGTAAACATGTGGACATGGATTTTGAAAATTCTAGAGAGAATTTTAAAAGCTTCAAGAGAATTTCAACAATTTTGAGAGGGATTTGAAAAGTTTCAATGGGAATGGGAAGAATTGGGACAAAAATTGGAAAATTTTTAAGGGACTTTGAAAAAATTTCAACTGGAATTTTAGGAATTTTGACGTGAAATTGTAAACATTTTGAAGTGGATTTTAAAAATTCTAGAGAGAAGTTTCAAACTTTCAATAGGATTTCAACAGTTTTGAGAGGGATTTGAAAAGTTTCAATGGGAATGGGAAGAATTGGGACAAAAATTGGAAAATTTTTAAGGGACTTTGACAAAATTTCAACTGGAATTTTAGCAATTTTTTGACGTGAAATTGTAAACATGTGGACATGGATTTTGAAAATTCTAGAGAGAATTTTAAAAGCTTCAAGAGAATTTCAACAATTTTGAGAGGGATTTGAAAAGTTTCAATGGGAATGGGAAGAATTGGGACAAAAATTGGAAAATTTTTCAGGGACTTTGAAAAAATTGCAACTGGAATTTTAGCCATTTTTTGACGTGAAATTATAAACATGTGGACATGGATTTTGAAAATTCTAGAGAGAATTTTAAAAGCTTCAACAGAATTTCAACAGTTTTGAGAGGGATTTGAAAAGTTTCAATGGGAATGGGAAGAATTGGGACAAAAATTGGAAAATTTTTAAGGGACTTTGAAAAAATTTCAACTGGAATTTTAGCAATTTTTTTATGTGAAATTATAAACATGTGGACATGGATTTTGAAAATTCTAGAGAGAATTTTAAAAGCTTCAACAGAATTTCCACAATTTTGAGAGGGATTTGAAAAGTTTCAATGGGAATGGGAAGAATTGGGACAAACATTGGAAAATTTTTCAGGGACTTTGAAAAAATTTCAACTGGAATTTTAGCCATTTTTTTATGTGAAATTGTAAACATGTGGACATGGATTTTGAAAATTCTAGAGAGAATTTTAAAAGCTTCAACAGAATTTCAACAATTTTGAGAGGGATTTGAAAAGTTTCAATGGGAATGGGAAGAATTGGGACAAAAATTGGAAAATTTTTCAGGGACTTTGAAAAAATTTCAACTGGAATTTTAGCCATTTTTTGACGTGAAATTGTAAACATGTGGACATGGATTTTGAAAATTCTAGAGAGAATTTTAAAAGCTTCAACAGAATTTCAACCATTTTGAGAGGGATTTGAAAAGTTTCAATGGGAATGGGAAGAATTGGGACGAAAATTGGAAAATTTTTAAGGGACTTTGAAAAAATGTCAACTGGAATTTTAGCAATTTTGATGTGAAATTGTAAACATGTGGACATGGATTTTGAAAATTCTAGAGAGAATTTTAAAAGCTTCAACAGAATTTCAACAATTTTGAGAGGGATTTGAAAAGTTTCAATGGGAATGGGAAGAATTGGGACAAAAATTGGAAAATTTTTAAGGGACTTTGAAAAAATTTCAACTGGAATTTTAGGAATTTTGACGTGAAATTGTAAACATTTTGAAGTGGATTTTAAAAATTCTAGAGAGAACTTTCAAACTTTCAATAGGATTTCAACAGTTTTGAGAGGGATTTGAAAAGTTTCAATGGGAATGGGAAGAATTGGGACAAAAATTGGAAAATTTTTAAGGGACTTTGAAAAAATTTCAACTGGAATTTTAGCAATTTTTTGACGTGAAATTGTAAACATGTGGACATGGATTTTGAAAATTCTAGAGAGAATTTTAAAAGCTTCAACAGAATTTCAACAATTTTGAGAGGGATTTGAGAAGTTTCAATGGGAATGGGAAGAATTGGGACAAAAATTGGAAAATTTTTCAGGGACTTTGACAAAATTTCAACTGGAATTTTAGCAATTTTTTGACGTGAAATTGTAAACATGTGGACATGGATTTTGAAAATTCTAGAGAGAATTTTAAAAGCTTCAAGAGAATTTCAACAATTTTGAGAGGGATTTGAAAAGTTTCAATGGGAATGGGAAGAATTGGGACAAAAATTGGAAAATTTTTAAGGGACTTTGAAAAAATTTCAACTGGAATTTTAGCCATTTTTTGACGTGAAATTGTAAACATGTGGCCATGGATTTTGAAAATTCTAGAGAGAATTTTAAAAGCTTCAAGAGAATTTCAACAATTTTGAGAGGGATTTGAAAAGTTTCAATGGGAATGGGAAGAATTGGGACAAAAATTGGAAAATTTTTAAGGGACTTTGAAAAAATTGCAACTGGAATTTTAGCCATTTTTTGACGTGAAATTGTAAACATGTGGACATGGATTTTGAAAATTCTAGAGAGCATTTTAAAAGCTTCAATAGAATTTCAAAAATTTTGAGAGGGATTTGAAAAGTTTCAATGGGAATGGGAAGAATTGGGACAAAAATTGGAAAATTTTTAAGGGACTTTGAAAAAATTTCAACTGGAATTTTAGCAATTTTGACGTGAAAATGTAGACATGTTGCAGTGGATTTTGAAAATTCTAGAGAGAAGTTTCAAACTTTCAACAGGATTTCAACAATTTGGAGAGGGATTTGAAAAGTTTCAATGGGAATGGGAAGAATTGGGACAAAAATTGGAAAATTTTTCAGGGACTTTGAAAAAATTTCAACTGGAATTTTAGCCATTTTTTGGCGTGAAATTGTAAACATGTGGACATGGATTTTGAAAATTCTAGAGAGAATTTTAAAAGCTTCAACAGAATTTCAACAATTTTGAGAGGGATTTGAAAAGTTTCCATGGGAATGGGAAGAATTGGGACAAAAATTGGAAAATTTTTAAGGGACTTTGAAAAAGTTGCAACTGGAATTTTAGCCATTTTTTGACGTGAAATTGTAAACATGTGGACATGGATTTTGAAAATTCTAGAGAGAATTTTAAAAGCTTCAAGAGAATTTCAACAATTTTGAGAGGGATTTGAAAAGTTTCAATGGGAATGGGAAGAATTGGGGCAAAAATTGGAAAATTTTTAAGGGACTTTGAAAAAATTTCAACTGGAATTTTAGCCATTTTTTGACGTGAAATTGTAAACATGTGGACATGGATTTTGAAAATTCTGGAGAGAATTTTAAAAGCTTCAACAGAATTTCAACAATTTTGAGAGGGATTTGAAAAGTTTCAATGGGAATGGGAAGAATTGGGACAAAAATTGGAAAATTTTTAAGGGACTTTGAAAAAATTTCAAATGGAATTTTAGCAATTTTGACGTGAAATTGTAAACATGTGGACATGGATTTTGAAAATTCTAGAGAGAATTTTAAAAGCTTCAAGAGAATTTCAACAATTTTGAGAGGGATTTGAAAAGTTTCAATGGGAATGGGAAGAATTGGGACAAAAATTGGAAAATTTTTAAGGGACTTTGAAAAAATTTCAACTGGAATTTTAGCCATTTTGACGTGAAATTGTAAACATGTTGAAGTGGATTTTGAAAATTCTAGAAAGAATTTTAAAAGCTTCAACAGAATTTTAGCAATTTTGAGAGGGATTTGAAAAGTTTCAATGGGAATGGGAAGAATTGGGACAAAAATTGGAAAATTTTTAAGGGACTTTGAAAAAATTGCAACTGGAATTTTAGCCATTTTTTGACGTGAAATTGTAAACATGTGGCCATGGATTTTGAAAATTCTAGAGAGAATTTTAAAAGCTTCAAGAGAATTTCAACAATTTTGAGAGGGATTTGAAAAGTTTCAATGGGAATGGGAAGAATTGGGACAAAAATTGGAAAATTTTTAAGGGACTTTGAAAAAATTTCAACTGGAATTTTAGCCATTTTTTGACGTGAAATTGTAAACAAGTGGACATGGATTTTGAAAATTCTAGAGAGAATTTTAAAAGCTTCAATAGAATTTCAACAATTTTGAGAGGGCTTTGAAAAGTTTCAATGGGAATGGGAAGAATTGGGACAGAAATTGGAAAATTTTTAAGGGACTTTGAAAAAATTTCAACTGGAATTTTAGCCATTTTTTGACGTGAAATTGTAAACATGTGGCCATGGATTTTGAAAATTCTAGAGAGAATTTTAAAAGCTTCAAGAGAATTTCAACAATTTTGAGAGGGATTTGAAAAGTTTCAATGGGAATGGGAAGAATTGGGACAAAAATTGGAAAATTCTTAAGGGACTTTGAAAAAATTTCAACTGGAATTTTAGCCATTTTGACGTGAAATTGCAAACATTTTGAAGTGGATTTTAAAAATTCTAGAGAGAAGTTTCAAACTTTCAATAGGATTTCAACAGTTTTGAGAGGGATTTGAAAAGTTTCAATGGGAATGGGAAGAATTGGGACAAAAATTGGAAAATTTTTAAGGGACTTTGAAAAAATGTCAACTGGAATTTTAGCCATTTTTTGGCGTGAAATTGTAAAAATGTGGACATGGATTTTGAAAATTCTAGAGAGAATTTTAAAAGCTTCAAGAGAATTTCAACAATTTTGAGAGGGATTTGAAAAGTTTCAATGGGAATGGGAAGAATTGGGACAAAAATTGGAAAATTTTTAAGGGACTTTGAAAAAATTTCAACTGGAATTTTAGCCATTTTTTGACGTGAAATTGTAAACATGTGGACATGGATTTTGAAAATTCTAGAGAGAATTTTAAAAGCTTCAAGAGAATTTCAACAATTTTGAGAGGGATTTGAAAAGTTTCCATGGGAATGGGAAGAATTGGGACAAAAATTGGAAAATTTTTCAGGGACTTTGAAAAAATTTCAACTGGAATTTTAGCCATTTTTTGACGTGAAATTGTAAACATGTGGACATGGATTTTGAAAATTCTGGAGAGAATTTTAAAAGCTTCAACAGAATTTCAACAATTTTGAGAGGGATTTGAAAAGTTTCAATGGGAATGGGAAGAATTGGGACAAAAATTGGAAAATTTTTAAGGGACTTTGAAAAAATTTCAAATGGAATTTTAGCAATTTTGACGTGAAATTGTAAACATGTGGACATGGATTTTGAAAATTCTAGAGAGAATTTTAAAAGCTTCAAGAGAATTTCAACAATTTTGAGAGGGATTTGAAAAGTTTCAATGGGAATGGGAAGAATTGGGACAAAAATTGGAAAATTTTTAAGGGACTTTGAAAAAATTTCAACTGGAATTTTAGCCATTTTGACGTGAAATTGTAAACATGTTGAAGTGGATTTTGAAAATTCTAGAAAGAATTTTAAAAGCTTCAACAGAATTTTAGCAATTTTGAGAGGGATTTGAAAAGTTTCAATGGGAATGGGAAGAATTGGGACAAAAATTGGAAAATTTTTAAGGGACTTTGAAAAAATTTCAACTGGAATTTTAGCCATTTTTTGACGTGAAATTGTAAACATGTGGCCATGGATTTTGAAAATTCTAGAGAGAATTTTAAAAGCTTCAAGAGAATTTCAACAATTTTGAGAGGGATTTGAAAAGTTTCAATGGGAATGGGAAGAATTGGGACAAAAATTGGAAAATTTTTAAGGGACTTTGAAAAAATTTCAACTGGAATTTTAGCCATTTTTTGACGTGAAATTGTAAACAAGTGGACATGGATTTTGAAAATTCTAGAGAGAATTTTAAAAGCTTCAATAGAATTTCAACAATTTTGAGAGGGCTTTGAAAAGTTTCAATGGGAATGGGAAGAATTGGGACAGAAATTGGAAAATTTTTAAGGGACTTTGAAAAAATTTCAACTGGCATTTTAGCCATTTTTTGACGTGAAATTGTAAACATGTGGCCATGGATTTTGAAAATTCTAGAGAGAATTTTAAAAGCTTCAAGAGAATTTCAACAATTTTGAGAGGGATTTGAAAAGTTTCAATGGGAATGGGAAGAATTGGGACAAAAATTGGAAAATTTTTAAGGGACTTTGAAAAAATTTCAACTGGAATTTTAGCCATTTTGACGTGAAATTGCAAACATTTTGAAGTGGATTTTAAAAATTCTAGAGAGAAGTTTCAAACTTTCAATAGGATTTCAACAGTTTTGAGAGGGATTTGAAAAGTTTCAATGGGAATGGGAAGAATTGGGACAAAAATTGGAAAATTTTTCAGGGACTTTGAAAAAATTTCAACTGGAATTTTAGCCATTTTTTTATGTGAAATTGTAAACATGTGGACATGGATTTTGAAAATTCTAGAGAGAATTTTAAAAGCTTCAACAGAATTTCAACAATTTTGAGAGGGATTTGAAAAGTTTCAATGGGAATGGGAAGAATTGGGACAAAAATTGGAAAATTTTTCAGGGACTTTGAAAAAATTTCAACTGGAATTTTAGCCATTTTTTTATGTGAAATTGTAAACATGTGGCCATGGATTTTGAAAATTCTAGAGAGAATTTTAAAAGCTTCAACAGAATTTCAACAATTTTGAGAGGGATTTGAAAAGTTTCAATGGGAATGGGAAGAATTGGGACAAAAATTGGAAAATTTTCAAGGGACTTTGAAAAAATGTCAACTGGAATTTTAGCAATTTTGATGTGAAATTGTAAACATGTGGACATGGATTTTGAAAATTCTAGAGAGAATTTTAAAAGCTTCAACAGAATTTCAACAATTTTGAGAGGGATTTGAAAAGTTTCAATGGGAATGGGAAGAATTGGGACAAAAATTGGAAAATTTTTCAGGGACTTTGAAAAAATTTCAACTGGAATTTTAGCCATTTTTTGACGTGAAATTGTAAACATGTGGACATGGATTTTGAAAATTCTAGAGAGAATTTTAAAAGCTTCAAGAGAATTTCAACAATTTTGAGAGGGATTTGAAAAGTTTCCATGGGAATGGGAAGAATTGGGACAAAAATTGGAAAATTTTTAAGGGACTTTGAAAAAATTTCAACTGGAATTTTAGCCATTTTTTGACGTGAAATTGTAAACATGTGGACATGGATTTTGAAAATTCTAGAGAGAATTTTAAAAGCTTCAACAGAATTTCAACAATTTGGAGAGGGATTTGAAAAGTTTCAATGGGAATGGGAAGACTTGGGGCAAAAATTGGAAAATTTTTAAGGGACTTTGAAAAAATTTCAACTGGAATTTTAGCCATTTTTTGACGTGAAATTGTAAACATGTGGACATGGATTTTGAAAATTCTGGAGAGAATTTTAAAAGCTTCAACAGAATTTCCACAATTTTGAGAGGGATTTGAAAAGTTTCAATGGGAATGGGAAGAATTGGGACAAAAATTGGAAAATTTTTAAGGGACTTTGAAAAAATTTCAAATGGAATTTTAGCAATTTTGACGTGAAATTGTAAACATGTGGACATGGATTTTGAAAATTCTAGAGAGAATTTTAAAAGCTTCAAGAGAATTTCAACAATTTTGAGAGGGATTTGAAAAGTTTCAATGGGAATGGGAAGAATTGGGACAAAAATTGGAAAATTTTTAAGGGACTTTGAAAAAATTTCAACTGGAATTTTAGCCATTTTGACGTGAAATTGTAAACATGTTGAAGTGGATTTTAAAAATTCTAGAAAGAATTTTAAAAGCTTCAACAGAATTTTAGCAATTTTGAGAGGGATTTGAAAAGTTTCAATGGGAATGGGAAGAATTGGGACAAAAATTGGAAAATTTTTAAGGGACTTTGAAAAAATTTCAACTGGAATTTTAGCCATTTTTTGACGTGAAATTGTAAACATGTGGACATGGATTTTGAAAATTCTAGAGAGAATTTTAAAAGCTTCAACAGAATTTCAACAATTTGGAGAGGGATTTGAAAAGTTTCAATGGGAATGGGAAGAATTGGGACAAAAATTGGAAAATTTTTAAGGGACTTTGAAAAAATTTCAACTGGAATTTTAGCCATTTTTTGACGTGAAATTGTAAACAAGTGGACATGGATTTTGAAAATTCTAGAGAGAATTTTAAAAGCTTCAATAGAATTTCAACAATTTTGAGAGGGCTTTGAAAAGTTTCAATGGGAATGGGAAGAATTGGGACAGAAATTGGAAAATTTTTAAGGGACTTTGAAAAAATTTCAACTGGAATTTTAGCCATTTTTTGACGTGAAATTGTAAACATGTGGCCATGGATTTTGAAAATTCTAGAGAGAATTTTAAAAGCTTCAAGAGAATTTCAACAATTTTGAGAGGGATTTGAAAAGTTTCAATGGGAATGGGAAGAATTGGGACAAAAATTGGAAAATTTTTAAGGGACTTTGAAAAAATTTCAACTGGAATTTTAGCCATTTTGACGTGAAATTGCAAACATTTTGAAGTGGATTTTAAAAATTCTAGAGAGAAGTTTCAAACTTTCAATAGGATTTCAACAGTTTTGAGAGGGATTTGAAAAGTTTCAATGGGAATGGGAAGAATTGGGACAAAAATTGGAAAATTTTTAAGGGACTTTGAAAAAATTTCAACTGGAATTTTAGCAATTTTTTTATGTGAAATTGTAAACATGTGGACATGGATTTTGAAAATTCTAGAGAGAATTTTAAAAGCTTCAACAGAATTTCAACAATTTGGAGAGGGATTTGAAAAGTTTCAATGGGAATGGGAAGAATTGGGACAAAAATTGGAAAATTTTTAAGGGACTTTGAAAAAATTTCAACTGGAATTTTAGGAATTTTGACGTGAAATTGTAAACATTTTGAAGTGGATTTTAAAAATTCTAGAGAGAAGTTTCAAACTTTCAATAGGATTTCAACAGTTTTGAGAGGGATTTGAAAAGTTTCAATGGGAATGGGAAGAATTGGGACAAAAATTGGAAAATTTTTAAGGGACTTTGAAAAAATTTCAACTGGAATTTTAGCCATTTTTTGACGTGAAATTGTAAACATGTGGACATGGATTTTGAAAATTCTAGAGAGAATTTTAAAAGCTTCAACAGAATTTCAACAATTTTGAGAGGGATTTGAAAAGTTTCAATGGGAATGGGAAGAATTGGGACAAAAATTGGAAAATTTTTCAGGGACTTTGACAAAATTTCAACTGGAATTTTAGCCATTTTTTGACGTGAAATTGTAAACATGTGGACATGGATTTTGAAAATTCTAGAGAGAATTTTAAAAGCTTCAACAGAATTTCAACAATTTTGAGAGGGATTTGAAAAGTTTCAATGGGAATGGGAAGAATTGGGACAAAAATTGGAAAATTTTGAAGGGACTTTGAAAAAATTTCAACTGGAATTTTAGCAATATTTTTATGTGAAATTATAAACATGTGGACATGGATTTTGAAAATTCTAGAGAGAATTTTAAAAGCTTCAACAGAATTTCCACAATTTTGAGAGGGATTTGAAAAGTTTCAATGGGAATGGGAAGAATTGGGACAAAAATTGGAAAATTTTTCAGGGACTTTGAAAAAATTTCAACTGGAATTTTAGCCATTTTTTTATGTGAAATTGTAAACATGTGGACATGGATTTTGAAAATTCTAGAGAGAATTTTAAAAGCTTCAACAGAATTTCAACAATTTTGAGAGGGATTTGAAAAGTTTCAATGGGAATGGGAAGAATTGGGACAAAAATTGGAAAATTTTTCAGGGACTTTGAAAAAATTTCAACTGGAATTTTAGCAATTTTTTGATGTGAAATTGTAAACATGTGGCCATGGATTTTGAAAATTCTAGAGAGAATTTTAAAAGCTTCAACAGAATTTCAACCATTTTGAGAGGGATTTGAAAAGTTTCAATGGGAATGGGAAGAATTGGGACAGAAATTGGAAAATTTTTAAGGGACTTTGAAAAAATTTCAACTGGAATTTTAGCCATTTTTTGACGTGAAATCGTAAACATGTGGCCATGGATTTTGAAAATTCTAGAGAGAATTTTAAAAGCTTCAAGAGAATTTCAACAATTTTGAGAGGGATTTGAAAAGTTTCAATGGGAATGGGAAGAATTGGGACAAAAATTGGAAAATTTTTAAGGGACTTTGAAAAAATTTCAACTGGAATTTTAGCCATTTTGACGTGAAATTGCAAACATTTTGAAGTGGATTTTAAAAATTCTAGAGAGAAGTTTCAAACTTTCAATAGGATTTCAACAGTTTTGAGAGGGATTTGAAAAGTTTCAATGGGAATGGGAAGAATTGGGACAAAAATTGGAAAATTTTTAAGGGACTTTGAAAAAATTTCAACTGGAATTTTAGCAATTTTTTTATGTGAAATTGTAAACATGTGGACATGGATTTTGAAAATTCTAGAGAGAATTTTAAAAGCTTCAACAGAATTTCAACAATTTTGAGAGGGATTTGAAAAGTTTCAATGGGAATGGGAAGAATTGGGACAAAAATTGGAAAATTTTTCAGGGACTTTGAAAAAATTTCAACTGGAATTTTAGCCATTTTTTTATGTGAAATTGTAAACATGTGGCCATGGATTTTGAAAATTCTAGAGAGAATTTTAAAAGCTTCAAGAGAATTTCAACAATTTTGAGAGGGATTTGAAAAGTTTCAATGGGAATGGGAAGAATTGGGACGAAAATTGGAAAATTTTTAAGGGACTTTGAAAAAATGTCAACTGGAATTTTAGCAATTTTGATGTGAAATTGTAAACATGTGGACATGGATTTTGAAAATTCTAGAGAGAATTTTAAAAGCTTCAACAGAATTTCAACAATTTTGAGAGGGATTTGAAAAGTTTCAATGGGAATGGGAAGAATTGGGACAAAAATTGGAAAATTTTTAAGGGACTTTGAAAAAATTTCAACTGGAATTTTAGGAATTTTGACGTGAAATTGTAAACATTTTGAAGTGGATTTTAAAAATTCTAGAGAGAAGTTTCAAACATTCAATAGGATTTCAACAGTTTTGAGAGGGATTTGAAAAGTTTCAATGGGAATGGGAAGAATTGGGACAAAAATTGGAAAATTTTTAAGGGACTTTGAAAAAATTTCAACTGGAATTTTAGCCATTTTTTGACGTGAAATTGTAAACAAGTGGACATGGATTTTGAAAATTCTAGAGAGAATTTTAAAAGCTTCAATAGAATTTCAACAATTTTGAGAGGGCTTTGAAAAGTTTCAATGGGAATGGGAAGAATTGGGACAGAAATTGGAAAATTTTTAAGGGACTTTGAAAAAATTTCAACTGGAATTTTAGCCATTTTTTGACGTGAAATTGTAAACATGTGGACATGGATTTTGAAAATTCTAGAGAGAATTTTAAAAGCTTCAAGAGAATTTCAACAATTTTGAGAGGGATTTGAAAAGTTTCCATGGGAATGGGAAGAATTGGGACAAAAATTGGAAAATTTTTAAGGGACTTTGAAAAAATTTCAACTGGAATTTTAGCCATTTTGACGTGAAATTGCAAACATTTTGAAGTGGATTTTAAAAATTCTAGAGAGAAGTTTCAAACTTTCAATAGGATTTCAACAGTTTTGAGAGGGATTTGAAAAGTTTCAATGGGAATGGGAAGAATTGGGACAAAAATTGGAAAATTTTTAAGGGACTTTGAAAAAATTTCAACTGGAATTTTAGCCATTTTTTGACGTGAAATTGTAAACATGTGGACATGGATTTTGAAAATTCTAGAGAGAATTTTAAAAGCTTCAACAGAATTTCAACAATTTTGAGAGGGATTTGAAAAGTTTCAATGGGAATGGGAAGAATTGGGACAAAAATTGGAAAATTTTTCAGGGACTTTGAAAAAATTGCAACTGGAATTTTAGCCATTTTTTTATGTGAAATTGTAAACATGTGGCCATGGATTTTGAAAATTCTAGAGAGAATTTTAAAAGCTTCAACAGAATTTCAACAATTTTGAGACGGATTTGAAAAGTTTCAATGGGAATGGGAAGAATTGGGACGAAAATTGGAAAATTTTTAAGGGACTTTGAAAAAATGTCAACTGGAATTTTAGCAATTTTGATGTGAAATTGTAAACATGTGGACATGGATTTTGAAAATTCTAGAGAGAATTTTAAAAGCTTCAACAGAATTTCAACAATTTTGAGAGGGATTTGAAAAGTTTCAATGGGAATGGGAAGAATTGGGACAAAAATTGGAAAATTTTTCAGGGACTTTGAAAAAATTTCAACTGGAATTTTAGCCATTTTTTGACGTGAAATTGTAAACATGTGGACATGGATTTTGAAAATTCTAGAGAGAATTTTAAAAGCTTCAAGAGAATTTCAACAATTTTGAGAGGGATTTGAAAAGTTTCCATGGGAATGGGAAGAATTGGGACAAAAATTGGAAAATTTTTCAGGGACTTTGAAAAAATTTCAACTGGAATTTTAGCCATTTTTTGACGTGAAATTGTAAACATGTGGACATGGATTTTGAAAATTCTAGAGAGAATTTTAAAAGCTTCAAGAGAATTTCAACAATTTGGAGAGGGATTTGAAAAGTTTCAATGGGAATGGGAAGAATTGGGGCAAAAATTGGAAAATTTTTAAGGGACTTTGAAAAAATTTCAACTGGAATTTTAGCCATTTTTTGACGTGAAATTGTAAACATGTGGACATGGATTTTGAAAATTCTGGAGAGAATTTTAAAAGCTTCAACAGAATTTCAACAATTTTGAGAGGGATTTGAAAAGTTTCAATGGGAATGGGAAGAATTGGGACAAAAATTGGAAAATTTTTCAGGGACTTTGAAAAAATTTCAACTGGAATTTTAGCCATTTTTTTATGTGAAATTGTAAACATGTGGCCATGGATTTTGAAAATTCTAGAGAGAATTTTAAAAGCTTCAACAGAATTTCAACAATTTTGAGAGGGCTTTGAAAAGTTTCAATGGGAATGGGAAGAATTGGGACGAAAATTGGAAAATTTTTAAGGGACTTTGAAAAAATGTCAACTGGAATTTTAGCAATTTTGACGTGAAATTGTAAACATGTGGACATGGATTTTGAAAATTCTAGAGAGAATTTTAAAAGCTTCAAGAGAATTTCAACAATTTTGAGAGGGATTTGAAAAGTTTCAATGGGAATGGGAAGAATTGGGACAAAAATTGGAAAATTTTTAAGGGACTTTGAAAAAATTTCAACTGGAATTTTAGCCATTTTGACGTGAAATTGTAAACATGTTGAAGTGGATTTTGAAAATTCTAGAAAGAATTTTAAAAGCTTCAACAGAATTTTAGCAATTTTGAGAGGGATTTGAAAAGTTTCAATGGGAATGGGAAGAATTGGGACAAAAATTGGAAAATTTTTAAGGGACTTTGAAAAAATTTCAACTGGAATTTTAGCCATTTTTTGACGTGAAATTGTAAACATGTGGACATGGATTTTGAAAATTCTAGAGAGAATTTTAAAAGCTTCAACAGAATTTCAACAATTTGGAGAGGGATTTGAAAAGTTTCCATGGGAATGGGAAGAATTGGGACAAAAATTGGAAAATTTTTCAGGGACTTTGAAAAAATTTCAACTGGAATTTTAGCCATTTTTTGACGTGAAATTGTAAACATGTGGACATGGATTTTGAAAATTCTAGAGAGAATTTTAAAAGCTTCAAGAGAATTTCAACAATTTGGAGAGGGATTTGAAAAGTTTCAATGGGAATGGGAAGAATTGGGGCAAAAATTGGAAAATTTTTAAGGGACTTTGAAAAAATTTCAACTGGAATTTTAGCCATTTTTTGACGTGAAATTGTAAACATGTGGACATGGATTTTGAAAATTCTAGAGAGAATTTTAAAAGCTTCAACAGAATTTCAACAATTTTGAGAGGGATTTGAAAAGTTTCAATGGGAATGGGAAGAATTGGGACAAAAATTGGAAAATTTTTAAGGGACTTTGAAAAAATTTCAAATGGAATTTTAGCAATTTTGACGTGAAATTGTAAACATGTGGACATGGATTTTGAAAATTCTAGAGAGAATTTTAAAAGCTTCAAGAGAATTTCAACAATTTTGAGAGGGATTTGAAAAGTTTCAATGGGAATGGGAAGAATTGGGACAAAAATTGGAAAATTTTTAAGGGACTTTGAAAAAATTTCAACTGGAATTTTAGCCATTTTGACGTGAAATTGTAAACATGTTGAAGTGGATTTTGAAAATTCTAGAAAGAATTTTAAAAGCTTCAACAGAATTTTAGCAATTTTGAGAGGGATTTGAAAAGTTTCAATGGGAATGGGAAGAATTGGGACAAAAATTGGAAAATTTTTAAGGGACTTTGAAAAAATTTCAACTGGAATTTTAGCCATTTTTTGACGTGAAATTGTAAACATGTGGACATGGATTTTGAAAATTCTAGAGAGAATTTTAAAAGCTTCAACAGAATGTCAACAATTTGGAGAGGGATTTGAAAAGTTTCAATGGGAATGGGAAGAATTGGGACAAAAATTGGAAAATTTTTAAGGGACTTTGAAAAAATTTCAACTGGAATTTTAGCCATTTTTTGACGTGAAATTGTAAACAAGTGGACATGGATTTTGAAAATTCTAGAGAGAATTTTAAAAGCTTCAATAGAATTTCAACAATTTTGAGAGGGCTTTGAAAAGTTTCAATGGGAATGGGAAGAATTGGGACAGAAATTGGAAAATTTTTAAGGGACTTTGAAAAAATTTCAACTGGAATTTTAGCCATTTTTTGACGTGAAATTGTAAACATGTGGCCATGGATTTTGAAAATTCTAGAGAGAATTTTAAAAGCTTCAAGAGAATTTCAACAATTTTGAGAGGGATTTGAAAAGTTTCAATGGGAATGGGAAGAATTGGGACAAAAATTGGAAAATTTTTAAGGGACTTTGAAAAAATTTCAACAGGAATTTTAGCCATTTTGACGTGAAATTGCAAACATTTTGAAGTGGATTTTAAAAATTCTAGAGAGAAGTTTCAAACTTTCAATAGGATTTCAACAGTTTTGAGAGGGATTTGAAAAGTTTCAATGGGAATGGGAAGAATTGGGACAAAAATTGGAAAATTTTTAAGGGACTTTGAAAAAATTTCAACTGGAATTTTAGCAATTTTTTTATGTGAAATTGTAAACATGTGGACATGGATTTTGAAAATTCTAGAGAGAATTTTAAAAGCTTCAACAGAATTTCAACAATTTTGAGAGGGATTTGAAAAGTTTCAATGGGAATGGGAAGAATTGGGACAAAAATTGGAAAATTTTTCAGGGACTTTGAAAAAATTTCAACTGGAATTTTAGCCATTTTTTTATGTGAAATTGTAAACATGTGGCCATGGATTTTGAAAATTCTAGAGAGAATTTTAAAAGCTTCAACAGAATTTCAACAATTTTGAGAGGGATTTGAAAAGTTTCAATGGGAATGGGAAGAATTGGGACGAAAATTGGAAAATTTTTAAGGGACTTTGAAAAAATGTCAACTGGAATTTTAGCAATTTTGATGTGAAATTGTAAACATGTGGACATGGATTTTGAAAATTCTAGAGAGAATTTTAAAAGCTTCAAGAGAATTTCAACAATTTTGAGAGGGATTTGAAAAGTTTCAATGGGAATGGGAAGAATTGGGACAAAAATTGGAAAATTTTTAAGGGACTTTGACAAAATTTCAACTGGAATTTTAGCCATTTTTTGACGTGAAATTGTAAACATGTGGACATGGATTTTGAAAATTCTAGAGAGAATTTTAAAAGCTTCAACAGAATTTCAACAATTTTGAGAGGGATTTGAAAAGTTTCAATGGGAATGGGAAGAATTGGGACAAAAATTGGAAAATTTTGAAGGGACTTTGAAAAAATTGCAACTGGAATTTTAGCCATTTTTTGACGTGAAATTGTAAACATGTGGCCATGGATTTTGAAAATTCTAGAGAGAATTTTAAAAGCTTCAAGAGAATTTCAACAATTTTGAGAGGGATTTGAAAAGTTTCAATGGGAATGGGAAGAATTGGGACGAAAATTGGAAAATTTTTAAGGGACTTTGAAAAAATTTCAACTGGAATTTTAGGAATTTTGACGTGAAATTGTAAACATTTTGAAGTGGATTTTAAAAATTCTAGAGAGAAGTTTCAAACATTCAATAGGATTTCAACAGTTTTGAGAGGGATTTGAAAAGTTTCAATGGGAATGGGAAGAATTGGGACAAAAATTGGAAAATTTTTAAGGGACTTTGAAAAAATTTCAACTGGAATTTTAGCCATTTTTTGACGTGAAATTGTAAACATGTGGACATGGATTTTGAAAATTCTAGAGAGAATTTTAAAAGCTTCAACAGAATGTCAACAATTTGGAGAGGGATTTGAAAAGTTTCAATGGGAATGGGAAGAATTGGGACAAAAATTGGAAAATTTTTAAGGGACTTTGAAAAAATTTCAACTGGAATTTTAGCCATTTTTTGACGTGAAATTGTAAACAAGTGGACATGGATTTTGAAAATTCTAGAGAGAATTTTAAAAGCTTCAATAGAATTTCAACAATTTTGAGAGGGCTTTGAAAAGTTTCAATGGGAATGGGAAGAATTGGGACAGAAATTGGAAAATTTTTAAGGGACTTTGAAAAAATTTCAACTGGAATTTTAGCCATTTTTTGACGTGAAATTGTAAACATGTGGCCATGGATTTTGAAAATTCTAGAGAGAATTTTAAAAGCTTCAAGAGAATTTCAACAATTTTGAGAGGGATTTGAAAAGTTTCAATGGGAATGGGAAGAATTGGGACAAAAATTGGAAAATTTTTAAGGGACTTTGAAAAAATTTCAACAGGAATTTTAGCCATTTTGACGTGAAATTGCAAACATTTTGAAGTGGATTTTAAAAATTCTAGAGAGAAGTTTCAAACTTTCAATAGGATTTCAACAGTTTTGAGAGGGATTTGAAAAGTTTCAATGGGAATGGGAAGAATTGGGACAAAAATTGGAAAATTTTTAAGGGACTTTGAAAAAATTTCAACTGGAATTTTAGCAATTTTTTTATGTGAAATTGTAAACATGTGGACATGGATTTTGAAAATTCTAGAGAGAATTTTAAAAGCTTCAACAGAATTTCAACAATTTTGAGAGGGATTTGAAAAGTTTCAATGGGAATGGGAAGAATTGGGACAAAAATTGGAAAATTTTTCAGGGACTTTGAAAAAATTTCAACTGGAATTTTAGCCATTTTTTTATGTGAAATTGTAAACATGTGGCCATGGATTTTGAAAATTCTAGAGAGAATTTTAAAAGCTTCAACAGAATTTCAACAATTTTGAGAGGGATTTGAAAAGTTTCAATGGGAATGGGAAGAATTGGGACGAAAATTGGAAAATTTTTAAGGGACTTTGAAAAAATGTCAACTGGAATTTTAGCAATTTTGATGTGAAATTGTAAACATGTGGACATGGATTTTGAAAATTCTAGAGAGAATTTTAAAAGCTTCAAGAGAATTTCAACAATTTTGAGAGGGATTTGAAAAGTTTCAATGGGAATGGGAAGAATTGGGACAAAAATTGGAAAATTTTTAAGGGACTTTGACAAAATTTCAACTGGAATTTTAGCCATTTTTTGACGTGAAATTGTAAACATGTGGACATGGATTTTGAAAATTCTAGAGAGAATTTTAAAAGCTTCAACAGAATTTCAACAATTTTGAGAGGGATTTGAAAAGTTTCAATGGGAATGGGAAGAATTGGGACAAAAATTGGAAAATTTTGAAGGGACTTTGAAAAAATTGCAACTGGAATTTTAGCCATTTTTTGACGTGAAATTGTAAACATGTGGCCATGGATTTTGAAAATTCTAGAGAGAATTTTAAAAGCTTCAAGAGAATTTCAACAATTTTGAGAGGGATTTGAAAAGTTTCAATGGGAATGGGAAGAATTGGGACGAAAATTGGAAAATTTTTAAGGGACTTTGAAAAAATGTCAACTGGAATTTTAGCAATTTTGATGTGAAATTGTAAACATGTGGACATGGATTTTGAAAATTCTAGAGAGAATTTTAAAAGCTTCAACAGAATTTCAACAATTTTGAGAGGGATTTGAAAAGTTTCAATGGGAATGGGAAGAATTGGGACAAAAATTGGAAAATTTTTAAGGGACTTTGAAAAAATTTCAACTGGAATTTTAGGAATTTTGACGTGAAATTGTAAACATTTTGAAGTGGATTTTAAAAATTCTAGAGAGAAGTTTCAAACATTCAATAGGATTTCAACAGTTTTGAGAGGGATTTGAAAAGTTTCAATGGGAATGGGAAGAATTGGGACAAAAATTGGAAAATTTTTAAGGGACTTTGAAAAAATTTCAACTGGAATTTTAGCCATTTTTTGACGTGAAATTGTAAACAAGTGGACATGGATTTTGAAAATTCTAGAGAGAATTTTAAAAGCTTCAATAGAATTTCAACAATTTTGAGAGGGCTTTGAAAAGTTTCAATGGGAATGGGAAGAATTGGGGCAAAAATTGGAAAATTTTTAAGGGACTTTGAAAAAATTTCAACTGGAATTTTAGCCATTTTTTGACGTGAAATTGTAAACATGTGGCCATGGATTTTGAAAATTCTAGAGAGAATTTTAAAAGCTTCAAGAGAATTTCAACAATTTTGAGAGGGATTTGAAAAGTTTCCATGGGAATGGGAAGAATTGGGACAAAAATTGGAAAATTTTTAAGGGACTTTGAAAAAATTTCAACTGGAATTTTAGCCATTTTGACGTGAAATTGCAAACATTTTGAAGTGGATTTTAAAAATTCTAGAGAGAAGTTTCAAACTTTCAATAGGATTTCAACAGTTTTGAGAGGGCTTTGAAAAGTTTCAATGGGAATGGGAAGAATTGGGACGAAAATTGGAAAATTTTTAAGGGACTTTGAAAAAATGTCAACTGGAATTTTAGCAATTTTGATGTGAAATTGTAAACATGTGGACATGGATTTTGAAAATTCTAGAGAGAATTTTAAAAGCTTCAACAGAATTTCAACAATTTTGAGAGGGATTTGAAAAGTTTCAATGGGAATGGGAAGAATTGGGACAAAAATTGGAAAATTTTTCAGGGACTTTGAAAAAATTTCAACTGGAATTTTAGCCATTTTTTGACGTGAAATTGTAAACATGTGGACATGGATTTTGAAAATTCTAGAGAGAATTTTAAAAGCTTCAAGAGAATTTCAACAATTTTGAGAGGGATTTGAAAAGTTTCCATGGGAATGGGAAGAATTGGGACAAAAATTGGAAAATTTTTCAGGGACTTTGAAAAAATTTCAACTGGAATTTTAGCCATTTTTTGACGTGAAATTGTAAACATGTGGCCATGGATTTTGAAAATTCTAGAGAGAATTTTAAAAGCTTCAAGAGAATTTCAACAATTTGGAGAGGGATTTGAAAAGTTTCAATGGGAATGGGAAGAATTGGGACAAAAATTGGAAAATTTTTAAGGGACTTTGAAAAAATTTCAACTGGAATTTTAGCCATTTTTTGACGTGAAATTGTAAACATGTGGACATGGATTTTGAAAATTCTAGAGAGAATTTTAAAAGCTTCAAGAGAATTTCAACAATTTTGAGAGGGATTTGAAAAGTTTCAATGGGAATGGGAAGAATTGGGACAAAAATTGGAAAATTTTTAAGGGACTTTGAAAAAATTTCAACTGGAATTTTAGCCATTTTGACGTGAAATTGTAAACATGTTGAAGTGGATTTTGAAAATTCTAGAAAGAATTTTAAAAGCTTCAACAGAATTTTAGCAATTTTGAGAGGGATTTGAAAAGTTTCAATGGGAATGGGAAGAATTGGGACAAAAATTGGAAAATTTTTAAGGGACTTTGAAAAAATTTCAACTGGAATTTTAGCCATTTTTTGACGTGAAATTGTAAACATGTGGACATGGATTTTGAAAATTCTAGAGAGAATTTTAAAAGCTTCAACAGAATTTCAACAATTTGGAGAGGGATTTGAAAAGTTTCAATGGGAATGGGAAGAATTGGGACAAAAATTGGAAAATTTTTAAGGGACTTTGAAAAAATTTCAACTGGAATTTTAGCCATTTTTTGACGTGAAATTGTAAACAAGTGGACATGGATTTTGAAAATTCTAGAGAGAATTTTAAAAGCTTCAATAGAATTTCAACAATTTTGAGAGGGCTTTGAAAAGTTTCAATGGGAATGGGAAGAATTGGGACAGAAATTGGAAAATTTTTAAGGGACTTTGAAAAAATTTCAACTGGAATTTTAGCCATTTTTTGACGTGAAATTGTAAACATGTGGCCATGGATTTTGAAAATTCTAGAGAGAATTTTAAAAGCTTCAAGAGAATTTCAACAATTTTGAGAGGGATTTGAAAAGTTTCAGTGGGAATGGGAAGAATTGGGACAAAAATTGGAAAATTTTTAAGGGACTTTGAAAAAATTTCAACAGGAATTTTAGCCATTTTGACGTGAAATTGCAAACATTTTGAAGTGGATTTTAAAAATTCTAGAGAGAAGTTTCAAACTTTCAATAGGATTTCAACAGTTTTGAGAGGGATTTGAAAAGTTTCAATGGGAATGGGAAGAATTGGGACAAAAATTGGAAAATTTTTAAGGGACTTTGAAAAAATTTCAACTGGAATTTTAGCAATTTTTTTATGTGAAATTGTAAACATGTGGACATGGATTTTGAAAATTCTAGAGAGAATTTTAAAAGCTTCAACAGAATTTCAACAATTTTGAGAGGGATTTGAAAAGTTTCAATGGGAATGGGAAGAATTGGGACAAAAATTGGAAAATTTTTCAGGGACTTTGAAAAAATTTCAACTGGAATTTTAGCCATTTTTTTATGTGAAATTGTAAACATGTGGCCATGGATTTTGAAAATTCTAGAGAGAATTTTAAAAGCTTCAACAGAATTTCAACAATTTTGAGAGGGATTTGAAAAGTTTCAATGGGAATGGGAAGAATTGGGACGAAAATTGGAAAATTTTTAAGGGACTTTGAAAAAATGTCAACTGGAATTTTAGCAATTTTGATGTGAAATTGTAAACATGTGGACATGGATTTTGAAAATTCTAGAGAGAATTTTAAAAGCTTCAACAGAATTTCAACAATTTTGAGAGGGATTTGAAAAGTTTCAATGGGAATGGGAAGAATTGGGACAAAAATTGGAAAATTTTTAAGGGACTTTGAAAAAATTTCAACTGGAATTTTAGGAATTTTGACGTGAAATTGTAAACATTTTGAAGTGGATTTTAAAAATTCTAGAGAGAAGTTTCAAACATTCAATAGGATTTCAACAGTTTTGAGAGGGATTTGAAAAGTTTCAATGGGAATGGGAAGAATTGGGACAAAAATTGGAAAATTTTTAAGGGACTTTGAAAAAATTTCAACTGGAATTTTAGCAATTTTTTGACGTGAAATTGTAAACATGTGGACATGGATTTTGAAAATTCTAGAGAGAATTTTAAAAGCTTCAACAGAATTTCAACAATTTTGAGAGGGATTTGAGAAGTTTCAATGGGAATGGGAAGAATTGGGACAAAAATTGGAAAATTTTTCAGGGACTTTGACAAAATTTCAACTGGAATTTTAGCCATTTTTTGACGTGAAATTGTAAACATGTGGACATGGATTTTGAAAATTCTAGAGAGAATTTTAAAAGCTTCAACAGAATTTCAACAATTTTGAGAGGGATTTGAAAAGTTTCAATGGGAATGGGAAGAATTGGGACAAAAATTGGAAAACTTTTAAGGGACTTTGAAAAAATTTCAACTGGAATTTTAGCCATTTTTTGACGTGAAATTGTAAACATGTGGCCATGGATTTTGAAAATTCTAGAGAGAATTTTAAAAGCTTCAACAGAATTTCAACAATTTTGAGAGGGATTTGAAAAGTTTCAATGGGAATGGGAAGAATTGGGACAAAAATTGGAAAATTTTTCAGGGACTTTGAAAAAATTTCAACTGGAATTTTAGGAATTTTGACGTGAAATTGTAAACATGTGGACATGGATTTTGAAAATTCTAGAGAGAATTTTAAAAGCTTCAACAGAATTTCAACAATTTGGAGAGGGATTTGAAAAGTTTCAATGGGAATGGGAAGAATTGGGACAAAAATTGGAAAATTTTTCAGGGACTTTGAAAAAATTTCAACTGGAATTTTAGCCATTTTTTGACGTGAAATTGTAAACATGTGGACATGGATTTTGAAAATTCTAGAGAGAATTTTAAAAGCTTCAAGAGAATTTCAACAATTTTGAGAGGGATTTGAAAAGTTTCAATGGGAATGGGAAGAATTGGGACAAAAATTGGAAAATTTTTCAGGGACTTTGAAAAAATTTCAACTGGAATTTTAGCCATTTTTTGACGTGAAATTGTAAACATGTGGCCATGGATTTTGAAAATTCTAGAGAGAAGTTTAAAAGCTTCAACAGAATTTCAACAATTTTGAGAGGGATTTGAAAAGTTTCAATGGGAATGGGAAGAATTGGGACAAAAATTGGAAAATTTTTAAGGGACTTTGAAAAAATTGCAACTGGAATTTTAGCCATTTTTTGACGTGAAATTGTAAACATGTGGACATGGATTTTGAAAATTCTAGAGAGCATTTTAAAAGCTTCAATAGAATTTCAAAAATTTTGAGAGGGATTTGAAAAGTTTCAATGGGAATGGGAAGAATTGGGACAAAAATTGGAAAATTTTTAAGGGACTTTGAAAAAATTTCAACTGGAATTTTAGCAATTTTGACGTGAAAATGTAGACATGTTGCAGTGGATTTTGAAAATTCTAGAGAGAAGTTTCAAACTTTCAACAGGATTTCAACAATTTTGAGAGGGATTTGAAAAGTTTCAATGGGAATGGGAAGAATTGGGACAAAAATTGGAAAATTTTTCAGGGACTTTGAAAAAATTTCAACTGGAATTTTAGCCATTTTTTGGCGTGAAATTGTAAACATGTGGACATGGATTTTGAAAATTCTAGAGAGAATTTTAAAAGCTTCAACAGAATTTCAACAATTTTGAGAGGGATTTGAAAAGTTTCAATGGGAATGGGAAGAATTGGGACAAAAATTGGAAAATTTTTAAGGGACTTTGAAAAAATTGCAACTGGAATTTTAGCCATTTTTTGACGTGAAATTGTAAACATGTGGACATGGATTTTGAAAATTCTAGAGAGAATTTTAAAAGCTTCAACAGAATTTCAACAATTTTGAGAGGGATTTGAAAAGTTTCAATGGGAATGGGAAGAATTGGGACAAAAATTGGAAAATTTTTCAGGGACTTTGAAAAAATTTCAACTGGAATTTTAGCAATTTTTTGGCGTGAAATTGTAAACATGTGGAGATGGATTTTGAAAATTCTAGAGAGAATTTTAAAAGCTTCAGGAGAATTTCAACAATTTTGAGAGGGATTTGAAAAGTTTCCATGGGAATGGGAAGAATTGGGACAAAAATTGGAAAATTTTGAAGGGACTTGGAAAAAATTTCAACTGGAATTTTAGCCATTTTTTGACGTGAAATTGTAAACATGTGGACATGGATTTTGAAAATTCTAGAGAGAATTTTAAAAGCTTCAACAGAATTTCAACAATTTGGAGAGGGATTTGAAAAGTTTCAATGGGAATGGGAAGAATTGGGGCAAAAATTGGAAAATTTTTAAGGGACTTTGAAAAAATTTCAACTGGAATTTTAGCCATTTTTTGACGTGAAATTGTAAACATGTGGACATGGATTTTGAAAATTCTGGAGAGAATTTTAAAAGCTTCAACAGAATTTCAACAATTTTGAGAGGGATTTGAAAAGTTTCAATGGGAATGGGAAGAATTGGGACAAAAATTGGAAAATTTTTAAGGGACTTTGAAAAAATTTCAAATGGAATTTTAGCAATTCTGACGTGAAATTGTAAACATGTGGACATGGATTTTGAAAATTCTAGAGAGAATTTTAAAAGCTTCAAGAGAATTTCAACAATTTTGAGAGGGATTTGAAAAGTTTCAATGGGAATGGGAAGAATTGGGACAAAAATTGGAAAATTTTTAAGGGACTTTGAAAAAATTTCAACTGGAATTTTAGCCATTTTGACGTGAAATTGTAAACATGTTGAAGTGGATTTTGAAAATTCTAGAAAGAATTTTAAAAGCTTCAACAGAATTTTAGCAATTTTGAGAGGGATTTGAAAAGTTTCAATGGGAATGGGAAGAATTGGGACAAAAATTGGAAAATTTTTAAGGGACTTTGAAAAAATTTCAACTGGAATTTTAGCCATTTTTTGACGTGAAATTGTAAACATGTGGACATGGATTTTGAAAATTCTAGAGAGAATTTTAAAAGCTTCAACAGAATTTCAACAATTTTGAGAGGGATTTGAAAAGTTTCAATGGGAATGGGAAGAATTGGGACAAAAATTGGAAAATTTTTAAGGGACTTTGAAAAAATTTCAACTGGAATTTTAGCCATTTTTTGACGTGAAATTGTAAACAAGTGGACATGGATTTTGAAAATTCTAGAGAGAATTTTAAAAGCTTCAATAGAATTTCAACAATTTTGAGAGGGCTTTGAAAAGTTTCAATGGGAATGGGAAGAATTGGGACAGAAATTGGAAAATTTTTAAGGGACTTTGAAAAAATTTCAACTGGAATTTTAGCCATTTTTTGACGTGAAATTGTAAACATGTGGCCATGGATTTTGAAAATTCTAGAGAGAATTTTAAAAGCTTCAAGAGAATTTCCACAATTTTGAGAGGGATTTGAAAAGTTTCAATGGGAATGGGAAGAATTGGGACAAAAATTGGAAAATTTTTAAGGGACTTTGAAAAAATTTCAACTGGAATTTTAGCCATTTTGACGTGAAATTGCAAACATTTTGAAGTGGATTTTAAAAATTCTAGAGAGAATTTTAAAAGCTTCAAGAGAATTTCCACAATTTTGAGAGGGATTTGAAAAGTTTCAATGGGAATGGGAAGAATTGGGACAAAAATTGGAAAATTTTTAAGGGACTTTGAAAAAATTTCAACTGGAATTTTAGCCATTTTTTGACGTGAAATTGTAAACATGTGGACATGGATTTTGAAAATTCTAGAGAGAATTTCAAAAGCTTCAACAGAATTTCAACAATTTTGAGAGGGATTTGAAAAGTTTCAATGGGAATGGGAAGAATTGGGACAAAAATTGGAAAATTTTTCAGGGACTTTGAAAAAATTTCAACTGGAATTTTAGCAATTTTTTGACGTGAAATTGTAAACATGTGGACATGGATTTTGAAAATTCTAGAGAGAATTTTAAAAGCTTCAACAGAATTTCAACAATTTTGAGAGGGATTTGAAAAGTTTCAATGGGAATGGGAAGAATTGGGACAAAAATTGGAAAATTTTTCAGGGACTTTGAAAAAATTTCAACTGGAATTTTAGCCATTTTTTGACGTGAAATTATAAACATGTGGACATGGATTTTGAAAATTCTAGAGAGAATTTTAAAAGCTTCAACAGAATTTCCACAATTTTGAGAGGGATTTGAAAAGTTTCAATGGGAATGGGAAGAATTGGGACAAAAATTGGAAAATTTTTAAGGGACTTTGAAAAAATTTCAACTGGAATTTTAGCAATTTTTTGACGTGAAATTGTAAACATGTGGACATGGATTTTGAAAATTCTAGAGAGAATTTTAAAAGCTTCAAGAGAATTTCAACAATTTGGAGAGGGATTTGAAAAGTTTCAATGGGAATGGGAAGAATTGGGACAAAAATTGGAAAATTTTTCAGGGACTTTGAAAAAATTTCAACTGGAATTTTAGCAATTTTTTTATATGAAATTATAAACATGTGGACATGGATTTTGAAAATTCTAGAGAGAATTTTAAAAGCTTCAAGAGAATTTCAACAATTTTGAGAGGGATTTGAAAAGTTTCAATGGGAATGGGAAGAATTGGGACAAAAATTGGAAAATTTTTCAGGGACTTTGAAAAAATTTCAACTGGAATTTTAGCCATTTTTTGGCGTGAAATTGTAAACATGTGGACATGGATTTTGAAAATTCTAGAGAGAATTTTAAAAGCTTCAACAGAATTTCAACAATTTTGAGAGGGATTTGAAAAGTTTCAATGGGAATGGGAAGAATTGGGACAAAAATTGGAAAATTTTTAAGGGACTTTGAAAAAATTTCAACTGGAATTTTAGCCATTTTTTGACGTGAAATTGTAAACATGTGGACATGGATTTTGAAAATTCTAGAGAGAATTTTAAAAGCTTCAACAGAATTTCAACAATTTTGAGAGGGATTTGAAAAGTTTCAATGGGAATGGGAAGAATTGGGACAAAAATTGGAAAATTTTTAAGGGACTTTGAAAAAATTTCAACTGGAATTTTAGCAATTTTTTATGTGAAATTATAAACATGTGGACATGGATTTTGAAAATTCTAGAGAGAATTTCAAAAGCTTCAACAGAATTTCAACAATTTTGAGAGGGATTTGAAAAGTTTCAATGGGAATGGGAAGAATTGGGACAAAAATTGGAAAATTTTTAAGGGACTTTGAAAAAATTTCAACTGGAATTTTAGCAATTTTTTGATGTGAAATTGTAAACATGTGGACATGGATTTTGAAAATTCTAGAGAGAATTTTAAAAGCTTCAACAGAATTTCAACAATTTTGAGAGGGATTTGAAAAGTTTCAATGGGAATGGGAAGAATTGGGACAAAAATTGGAAAATTTTTCAGGGACTTTGAAAAAATTTCAACTGGAATTTTAGCCATTTTTTTATGTGAAATTATAAACATGTGGACATGGATTTTGAAAATTCTAGAGAGAATTTTAAAAGCTTCAACAGAATTTCAACAATTTTGAGAGGGATTTGAAAAGTTTCAATGGGAATGGGAAGAATTGGGACAAAAATTGGAAAATTTTTAAGGGACTTTGAAAAAATTTCAACTGGAATTTTAGCCATTTTTTGGCGTGAAATTGTAAACATGTGGACATGGATTTTGAAAATTCTAGAGAGAATTTTAAAAGCTTCAACACAATTTCAACAATTTTGAGAGGGATTTGAAAAGTTTCAATGGGAATGGGAAGAATTGGGACAAAAATTGGAAAATTTTTAAGGGACTTTGAAAAAATTTCAACTGGAATTTTAGCAATTTTTTATGTGAAATTATAAACATGTGGACATGGATTTTGAAAATTCTAGAGAGAATTTCAAAAGCTTCAACAGAATTTCAACAATTTTGAGAGGGATTTGAAAAGTTTCAATGGGAATGGGAAGAATTGGGACAAAAATTGGAAAATTTTTAAGGGACTTTGAAAAAATTTCAACTGGAATTTTAGCAATTTTTTGACGTGAAATTGTAAACATGTGGACATGGATTTTGAAAATTCTAGAGAGAATTTTAAAAGCTTCAACAGAATTTCAACAATTTTGAGAGGGATTTGAAAAGTTTCAATGGGAATGGGAAGAATTGGGACAAAAATTGGAAAATTTTTCAGGGACTTTGAAAAAATTTCAACTGGAATTTTAGCAATTTTTTGACGTGAAATTATAAACATGTGGACATGGATTTTGAAAATTCTAGAGAGAATTTTAAAAGCTTCAACAGAATTTCAACAATTTTGAGAGGGATTTGAAAAGTTTCAATGGGAATGGGAAGAATTGGGACAAAAATTGGAAAATTTTTAAGGGACTTTGAAAAAATTTCAACTGGAATTTTAGCCATTTTGACGTGAAATTGTAAACATGTTGAAGTGGATTTTGAAAATTCTAGAAAGAATTTTAAAAAGCTTCAACAGAATTTTAGCAATTTTGAGAGGGATTTGAAAAGTTTCAATGGGAATGGGAAGAATTGGGACAAAAATTGGAAAATTTTTAAGGGACTTTGAAAAAATTTCAACTGGAATTTTAGCCATTTTTTGACGTGAAATTGTAAACATGTGACATGGATTTTGAAAATTCTAGAGAGAATTTTAAAAGCTTCAACAGAATTTCAACAATTTTGAGAGGGATTTGAAAAGTTTCAATGGGAATGGGAAGAATTGGGACAAAAATTGGAAAATTTTTAAGGGACTTTGAAAAAATTTCAACTGGAATTTTAGCCATTTTTTGACGTGAAATTGTAAACAAGTGGACATGGATTTTGAAAATTCTAGAGAGAATTTTAAAAGCTTCAATAGAATTTCAACAATTTTGAGAGGGCTTTGAAAAGTTTCAATGGGAATGGGAAGAATTGGGACAGAAATTGGAAAATTTTTAAGGGACTTTGAAAAAATTTCAACTGGAATTTTAGCCATTTTTTGACGTGAAATTGTAAACATGTGGCCATGGATTTTGAAAATTCTAGAGAGAATTTTAAAAGCTTCAAGAGAATTTCCACAATTTTGAGAGGGATTTGAAAAGTTTCAATGGGAATGGGAAGAATTGGGACAAAAATTGGAAAATTTTTAAGGGACTTTGAAAAAATTTCAACTGGAATTTTAGCCATTTTGACGTGAAATTGCAAACATTTTGAAGTGGATTTTAAAAATTCTAGAGAGAATTTTAAAAGCTTCAAGAGAATTTCCACAATTTTGAGAGGGATTTGAAAAGTTTCAATGGGAATGGGAAGAATTGGGACAAAAATTGGAAAATTTTTAAGGGACTTTGAAAAAATTTCAACTGGAATTTTAGCCATTTTTTGACGTGAAATTGTAAACATGTGGACATGGATTTTGAAAATTCTAGAGAGAATTTCAAAAGCTTCAAGAGAATTTCAACAATTTTGAGAGGGATTTGAAAAGTTTCAATGGGAATGGGAAGAATTGGGACAAAAATTGGAAAATTTTTCAGGGACTTTGAAAAAATTTCAACTGGAATTTTAGCAATTTTTTGACGTGAAATTGTAAACATGTGGACATGGATTTTGAAAATTCTAGAGAGAATTTTAAAAGCTTCAACAGAATTTCAACAATTTTGAGAGGGATTTGAAAAGTTTCAATGGGAATGGGAAGAATTGGGACAAAAATTGGAAAATTTTTCAGGGACTTTGAAAAAATTTCAACTGGAATTTTAGCCATTTTTTGACGTGAAATTATAAACATGTGGACATGGGATTTTGAAAATTCTAGAGAGAATTTTAAAAGCTTCAACAGAATTTCCACAATTTTGAGAGGGATTTGAAAAGTTTCAATGGGAATGGGAAGAATTGGGACAAAAATTGGAAAATTTTTAAGGACTTTGAAAAAATTTCAACTGGAATTTTAGCAATTTTTTGACGTGAAATTGTAAACATGTGGACATGGATTTTGAAAATTCTAGAGAGAATTTTAAAAGCTTCAAGAGAATTTCAACAATTTGGAGAGGGATTTGAAAAGTTTCAATGGGAATGGGAAGAATTGGGACAAAAATTGGAAAATTTTTCAGGGACTTTGAAAAAATTTCAACTGGAATTTTAGCAATTTTTTTATATGAAATTATAAACATGTGGACATGGATTTTGAAAATTCTAGAGAGAATTTTAAAAGCTTCAAGAGAATTTCAACAATTTTGAGAGGGATTTGAAAAGTTTCAATGGGAATGGGAAGAATTGGGACAAAAATTGGAAAATTTTTCAGGGACTTTGAAAAAATTTCAACTGGAATTTTAGCCATTTTTTGGCGTGAAATTGTAAACATGTGGACATGGATTTTGAAAATTCTAGAGAGAATTTTAAAAGCTTCAACAGAATTTCAACAATTTTGAGAGGGATTTGAAAAGTTTCAATGGGAATGGGAAGAATTGGGACAAAAATTGGAAAATTTTTAAGGGACTTTGAAAAAATTTCAACTGGAATTTTAGCCATTTTTTGACGTGAAATTGTAAACATGTGGACATGGATTTTGAAAATTCTAGAGAGAATTTTAAAAGCTTCAACAGAATTTCAACAATTTTGAGAGGGATTTGAAAAGTTTCAATGGGAATGGGAAGAATTGGGACAAAAATTGGAAAATTTTTAAGGGACTTTGAAAAAATTTCAACTGGAATTTTAGCAATTTTTTATGTGAAATTATAAACATGTGGACATGGATTTTGAAAATTCTAGAGAGAATTTCAAAAGCTTCAACAGAATTTCAACAATTTTGAGAGGGATTTGAAAAGTTTCAATGGGAATGGGAAGAATTGGGACAAAAATTGGAAAATTTTTAAGGGACTTTGAAAAAATTTCAACTGGAATTTTAGCAATTTTTTGATGTGAAATTGTAAACATGTGGACATGGATTTTGAAAATTCTAGAGAGAATTTTAAAAGCTTCAACAGAATTTCAACAATTTTGAGAGGGATTTGAAAAGTTTCAATGGGAATGGGAAGAATTGGGACAAAAATTGGAAAATTTTTCAGGGACTTTGAAAAAATTTCAACTGGAATTTTAGCCATTTTTTTATGTGAAATTATAAACATGTGGACATGGATTTTGAAAATTCTAGAGAGAATTTTAAAAGCTTCAACAGAATTTCAACAATTTTGAGAGGGATTTGAAAAGTTTCAATGGGAATGGGAAGAATTGGGACAAAAATTGGAAAATTTTTAAGGGACTTTGAAAAAATTTCAACTGGAATTTTAGCCATTTTTTGGCGTGAAATTGTAAACATGTGGACATGGATTTTGAAAATTCTAGAGAGAATTTTAAAAGCTTCAACACAATTTCAACAATTTTGAGAGGGATTTGAAAAGTTTCAATGGGAATGGGAAGAATTGGGACAAAAATTGGAAAATTTTTAAGGGACTTTGAAAAAATTTCAACTGGAATTTTAGCAATTTTTTATGTGAAATTATAAACATGTGGACATGGATTTTGAAAATTCTAGAGAGAATTTCAAAAGCTTCAACAGAATTTCAACAATTTTGAGAGGGATTTGAAAAGTTTCAATGGGAATGGGAAGAATTGGGACAAAAATTGGAAAATTTTTAAGGGACTTTGAAAAAATTTCAACTGGAATTTTAGCAATTTTTTGACGTGAAATTGTAAACATGTGGACATGGATTTTGAAAATTCTAGAGAGAATTTTAAAAGCTTCAACAGAATTTCAACAATTTGGAGAGGGATTTGAAAAGTTTCAATGGGAATGGGAAGAATTGGGGCAAAAATTGGAAAATTTTTAAGGGACTTTGAAAAAATTTCAACTGGAATTTTAGCAATTTTTTGACGTGAAATTATAAACATGTGGACATGGATTTTGAAAATTCTAGAGAGAATTTTAAAAGCTTCAAGAGAATTTCAACAATTTTGAGAGGGATTTGAAAAGTTTCAATGGGAATGGGAAGAATTGGGACAAAAATTGGAAAATTTTTAAGGGACTTTGAAAAAATTTCAACTGGAATTTTAGCAATTTTTTTATGTGAAATTATAAACATGTGGACATGGATTTTGAAAATTCTAGAGAGAATTTTAAAAGCTTCAACAGAATTTCCACAATTTTGAGAGGGATTTGAAAAGTTTCAATGGGAATGGGAAGAATTGGGACAAAAATTGGAAAATTTTTCAGGGACTTTGAAAAAATTTCAACTGGAATTTTAGCCATTTTTTGGCGTGAAATTGTAAACATGTGGACATGGATTTTGAAAATTCTAGAGAGAATTTTAAAAGCTTCAACAGAATTTCAACAATTTTGAGAGGGATTTGAAAAGTTTCAATGGGAATGGGAAGAATTGGGACAAAAATTGGAAAATTTTTAAGGGACTTTGAAAAAATTTCAACTGGAATTTTAGCCATTTTTGACGTGAAATTGTAAACATGTGGACATGGATTTTGAAAATTCTAGAGAGAATTTTAAAAGCTTCAAGAGAATTTCAACAATTTTGAGAGGGATTTGAAAAGTTTCAATGGGAATGGGAAGAATTGGGACAAAAATTGGAAAATTTTTCAGGGACTTTGAAAAAATTTCAACTGGAATTTTAGCCATTTTTTTATGTGAAATTGTAAACATGTGGACATGGATTTTGAAAATTCTAGAGAGAATTTTAAAAGCTTCAACAGAATTTCAACAATTTTGAGAGGGATTTGAAAAGTTTCAATGGGAATGGGAAGAATTGGGACAGAAATTGGAAAATTTTTAACGGACTTTGAAAAAATTTCAACTGGAATTTTCCAATTTTTTGACGTGAAATTGTAAACATGTGGACATGGATTTTGAAAATTCTAGAGAGAATTTTAAAAGCTTCAAGAGAATTTCAACAATTTTGAGAGGGATTTGAAAAGTTTCAATGGGAATGGGAAGAATTGGGACAAAAATTGGAAAATTTTTAAGGGACTTTGAAAAAATTGCAACTGGAATTTTAGCCATTTTTTGGCGTGAAATTGTAAACATGTGGACATGGATTTTGAAAATTCTAGAGAGAATTTTAAAAGCTTCAACAGAATTTCAACAATTTTGAGAGGGATTTGAAAAGTTTCAATGGGAATGGGAAGAATTGGGACAAAAATTGGAAAATTTTTAAGGGACTTTGAAAAAATTTCAACTGGAATTTTAGCCATTTTTTGGCGTGAAATTGTAAACATGTGGACATGGATTTTGAAAATTCTAGAGAGAATTTTAAAAGCTTCAAGAGAATTTCAACAATTTGGAGAGGGATTTGAAAAGTTTCAATGGGAATGGGAAGAATTGGGACAAAAATTGGAAAATTTTTCAGGGACTTTGAAAAAATTTCAACTGGAATTTTAGCCATTTTTTTATGTGAAATTGTAAACATGTGGACATGGATTTTGAAAATTCTAGAGAGAATTTTAAAAGCTTCAACAGAATTTCAACAATTTTGAGAGGGATTTGAAAAGTTTCAATGGGAATGGGAAGAATTGGGACAAAAATTGGAAAATTTTTAAGGGACTTTGAAAAATTTCAACTGGAATTTTAGCCATTTTTTGACGTGAAATTGTAAACATGTGGACATGGATTTTGAAAATTCTAGAGAGAATTTTAAAAGCTTCAACAGAATTTCAACAATTTTGAGAGGGATTTGAAAAGTTTCAATGGGAATGGGAAGAATTGGGACAAAAATTGGAAAATTTTTCAGGGACTTTGAAAAAATTTCAACTGGAATTTTAGCAATTTTTTGACGTGAAATTATAAACATGTGGACATGGATTTTGAAAATTCTAGAGAGAATTTTAAAAGCTTCAACAGAATTTCAACAATTTTGAGAGGGATTTGAAAAGTTTCAATGGGAATGGGAAGAATTGGGACAAAAATTGGAAAATTTTTAAGGGACTTTGAAAAAATTTCAACTGGAATTTTAGCAATTTTTTTATGTGAAATTATAAACATGTGGACATGGATTTTGAAAATTCTAGAGAGAATTTTAAAAGCTTCAACAGAATTTCCACAATTTTGAGAGGGATTTGAAAAGTTTCAATGGGAATGGGAAGAATTGGGACAAAAATTGGAAAATTTTTCAGGGACTTTGAAAAAATTTCAACTGGAATTTTAGCAATTTTTTGACGTGAAATTGTAAACATGTGGACATGGATTTTGAAAATTCTAGAGAGAATTTTAAAAGCTTCAAGAGAATTTCAACAATTTTGAGAGGGATTTGAAAAGTTTCAATGGGAATGGGAAGAATTGGGACAAAAATTGGAAAATTTTTAAGGGACTTTGAAAAAATTTCAACTGGAATTTTAGCCATTTTGACGTGAAATTGTAAACATGTTGAAGTGGATTTTGAAAATTCTAGAAAGAATTTTAAAAGCTTCAACAGAATTTTAGCAATTTTGAGAGGGATTTGAAAAGTTTCAATGGGAATGGGAAGAATTGGGACAAAAATTGGAAAATTTTTAAGGGACTTTGAAAAAATTTCAACTGGAATTTTAGCCATTTTTTGACGTGAAATTGTAAACATGTGGACATGGATTTTGAAAATTCTAGAGAGAATTTTAAAAGCTTCAACAGAATTTCAACAATTTTGAGAGGGATTTGAAAAGTTTCAATGGGAATGGGAAGAATTGGGACAAAAATTGAAAATTTTTCAGGGACTTTGAAAAAATTTCAACTGGAATTTTAGCCATTTTTTGACGTGAAATTGTAAACAAGTGGACATGGATTTTGAAAATTCTAGAGAGAATTTTAAAAGCTTCAATAGAATTTCAACAATTTTGAGAGGGCTTTGAAAGTTTCAATGGGAATGGGAAGAATTGGGACAGAAATTGGAAAATTTTTAAGGGACTTTGAAAAAATTTCAACTGGAATTTTAGCCATTTTTTGACGTGAAATTGTAAACATGTGGCCATGGATTTTGAAAATTCTAGAGAGAATTTTAAAAGCTTCAAGAGAATTTCCACAATTTTGAGAGGGATTTGAAAAGTTTCAATGGGAATGGGAAGAATTGGGACAAAAATTGGAAAATTTTTAAGGGACTTTGAAAAAATTTCAACTGGAATTTTAGCCATTTTGACGTGAAATTGCAAACATTTTGAAGTGGATTTTAAAAATTCTAGAGAGAATTTTAAAAGCTTCAAGAGAATTTCCACAATTTTGAGAGGGATTTGAAAAGTTTCAATGGGAATGGGAAGAATTGGGACAAAAATTGGAAAATTTTTAAGGGACTTTGAAAAAATTTCAACTGGAATTTTAGCCATTTTTGACGTGAAATTGTAAACATGTGGACATGGATTTTGAAAATTCTAGAGAGAATTTCAAAAGCTTCAAGAGAATTTCAACAATTTTGAGAGGGATTTGAAAAGTTTCAATGGGAATGGGAAGAATTGGGACAAAAATTGGAAAATTTTTCAGGGACTTTGAAAAAATTTCAACTGGAATTTTAGCAATTTTTTGACGTGAAATTGTAAACATGTGGACATGGATTTTGAAAATTCTAGAGAGAATTTTAAAAGCTTCAACAGAATTTCAACAATTTTGAGAGGGATTTGAAAAGTTTCAATGGGAATGGGAAGAATTGGGACAAAAATTGGAAATTTTTCAGGGACTTTGAAAAAATTTCAACTGGAATTTTAGCCATTTTTTGACGTGAAATTATAAACATGTGGACATGGATTTTGAAAATTCTAGAGAGAATTTTAAAAGCTTCAACAGAATTTCCACAATTTTGAGAGGGATTTGAAAAGTTTCAATGGGAATGGGAAGAATTGGGACAAAAATTGGAAAATTTTTAAGGGACTTTGAAAAAATTTCAACTGGAATTTTAGCAATTTTTTGACGTGAAATTGTAAACATGTGGACATGGATTTTGAAAATTCTAGAGAGAATTTTTAAAAGCTTCAAGAGAATTTCAACAATTTGGAGAGGGATTTGAAAAGTTTCAATGGGAATGGGAAGAATTGGGACAAAAATTGGAAAATTTTTCAGGGACTTTGAAAAAATTTCAACTGGAATTTTAGCAATTTTTTTATATGAAATTATAAACATGTGGACATGGATTTTGAAAATTCTAGAGAGAATTTTAAAAGCTTCAAGAGAATTTCAACAATTTTGAGAGGGATTTGAAAAGTTTCAATGGGAATGGGAAGAATTGGGACAAAAATTGGAAAAATTTTTCAGGGACTTTGAAAAAATTTCAACTGGAATTTTAGCCATTTTTTGGCGTGAAATTGTAAACATGTGGACATGGATTTTGAAAATTCTAGAGAGAATTTTAAAAGCTTCAACAGAATTTCAACAATTTTGAGAGGGATTTGAAAAGTTTCAATGGGAATGGGAAGAATTGGGACAAAAATTGGAAAATTTTTAAGGGACTTTGAAAAAATTTCAACTGGAATTTTAGCCATTTTTTGACGTGAAATTGTAAACATGTGGACATGGATTTTGAAAATTCTAGAGAGAATTTTAAAAGCTTCAACAGAATTTCAACAATTTTGAGAGGGATTTGAAAAGTTTCAATGGGAATGGGAAGAATTGGGACAAAAATTGGAAAATTTTTAAGGGACTTTGAAAAAATTTCAACTGGAATTTTAGCAATTTTTTATGTGAAATTATAAACATGTGGACATGGATTTTGAAAATTCTAGAGAGAATTTCAAAAGCTTCAACAGAATTTCAACAATTTTGAGAGGGATTTGAAAAGTTTCAATGGGAATGGGAAGAATTGGGACAAAAATTGGAAAATTTTTAAGGGACTTTGAAAAAATTTCAACTGGAATTTTAGCAATTTTTTGATGTGAAATTGTAAACATGTGGACATGGATTTTGAAAATTCTAGAGAGAATTTTAAAAGCTTCAACAGAATTTCAACAATTTTGAGAGGGATTTGAAAAGTTTCAATGGGAATGGGAAGAATTGGGACAAAAATTGGAAAATTTTTCAGGGACTTTGAAAAAATTTCAACTGGAATTTTAGCCATTTTTTTATGTGAAATTATAAACATGTGGACATGGATTTTGAAAATTCTAGAGAGAATTTTAAAAGCTTCAACAGAATTTCAACAATTTTGAGAGGGATTTGAAAAGTTTCAATGGGAATGGAAGAATTGGGACAAAAATTGGAAAATTTTTAAGGGACTTTGAAAAAATTTCAACTGGAATTTTAGCCATTTTTTGGCGTGAAATTGTAAACATGTGGACATGGATTTTGAAAATTCTAGAGAGAATTTTAAAAGCTTCAACACAATTTCAACAATTTTGAGAGGGATTTGAAAAGTTTCAATGGGAATGGGAAGAATTGGGACAAAAATTGGAAAATTTTTAAGGGACTTTGAAAAAATTTCAACTGGAATTTTAGCAATTTTTTATGTGAAATTATAAACATGTGGACATGGATTTTGAAAATTCTAGAGAGAATTTCAAAAGCTTCAACAGAATTTCAACAATTTTGAGAGGGATTTGAAAAGTTTCAATGGGAATGGGAAGAATTGGGACAAAAATTGGAAAATTTTTAAGGGACTTTGAAAAAATTTCAACTGGAATTTTAGCAATTTTTTGACGTGAAATTGTAAACATGTGGACATGGATTTTGAAAATTCTAGAGAGAATTTTAAAAGCTTCAACAGAATTTCAACAATTTGGAGAGGGATTTGAAAAGTTTCAATGGGAATGGGAAGAATTGGGGCAAAAATTGGAAAATTTTTAAGGGACTTTGAAAAATTTCAACTGGAATTTTAGCAATTTTTTGACGTGAATTATAAACATGTGGACATGGATTTTGAAAATTCTAGAGAGAATTTTAAAAGCTTCAAGAGAATTTCAACAATTTTGAGAGGGATTTGAAAAGTTTCAATGGGAATGGGAAGAATTGGGACAAAAATTGGAAAATTTTTAAGGGACTTTGAAAAAATTTCAACTGGAATTTTAGCAATTTTTTATGTGAAATTATAAACATGTGGACATGGATTTTGAAAATTCTAGAGAGAATTTTAAAAGCTTCAACAGAATTTCCACAATTTTGAGAGGGATTTGAAAAGTTTCAATGGGAATGGGAAGAATTGGGACAAAAATTGGAAAATTTTTCAGGGACTTTGAAAAAATTTCAACTGGAATTTTAGCCATTTTTTGGCGTGAAATTGTAAACATGTGGACATGGATTTTGAAAATTCTAGAGAGAATTTTAAAAGCTTCAACAGAATTTCAACAATTTTGAGAGGGATTTGAAAAGTTTCAATGGGAATGGGAAGAATTGGGACAAAAATTGGAAAATTTTTAAGGGACTTTGAAAAAATTTCAACTGGAATTTTAGCCATTTTTTGACGTGAAATTGTAAACATGTGGACATGGATTTTGAAAATTCTAGAGAGAATTTTAAAAGCTTCAAGAGAATTTCAACAATTTTGAGAGGGATTTGAAAAGTTTCAATGGGAATGGGAAGAATTGGGACAAAAATTGGAAAATTTTTCAGGGACTTTGAAAAAATTTCAACTGGAATTTTAGCCATTTTTTTATGTGAAATTGTAAACATGTGGACATGGATTTTGAAAATTCTAGAGAGAATTTTAAAAGCTTCAACAGAATTTCAACAATTTTGAGAGGGATTTGAAAAGTTTCAATGGGAATGGGAAGAATTGGGACAGAAATTGGAAAATTTTTAACGGACTTTGAAAAAATTTCAACTGGAATTTTCCAATTTTTTGACGTGAAATTGTAAACATGTGGACATGGATTTTGAAAATTCTAGAGAGAATTTTAAAAGCTTCAAGAGAATTTCAACAATTTTGAGAGGGATTTGAAAAGTTTCAATGGGAATGGGAAGAATTGGGACAAAAATTGGAAAATTTTTAAGG
>NW_028115702.1:0-96104 GCF_964273445.1 Streptopelia decaocto
TCTCTAGAATTTTCAAAATCCATGGCCACATGTTTACAATTTCACGTCAAAAAATGGCTAAAATTCCAGTTGAAATTTTTTCAAAGTCCCTTCAAAATTTTCCAATTTTTGTCCCAATTCTTCCCATTCCGCATTGAAACTTTTCAAATCCCTCTCAAAATTGTTGAAATTCTCTTGAAGCTTTAAAATTCTCTCTAGAATTTTCAAAATCCATGGCCACATGTTTACAATTTCACGTCAAAAAATGGCTAAAATTCCAGTTGAAATTTTTTCAAAGTCCCTAAAAATTTCCAATTTTTGTCCCAATTCTTCCCATTCCCATTGAAACTTTTCAAATCCCTCTCAAATTGTTGAAATTCTCTTGAAGCTTTTAAAATTCTCTCTAGAATTTTCAAAATCCATGGCCACATGTTTACAATTTCACGTCAAAAAATGGCTAAAATTCCAGTTGAAATTTTTTCAAAGTCCCTTAAAAATTTTCCAATTTTTGTCCCAATTCTTCCCATTCCCATTGAAACTTTTCAAATCCCTCTCAAAATTGTTGAAATTCTCTTGAAGCTTTTAAAATTCTCTCTAGAATTTTCAAAATCCATGGCCACATGTTTACAATTTCACGTCAAAAAATGGCTAAAATTCCAGTTGAAATTTTTTCAAAGTCCCTTAAAAATTTTCCAATTTTTGTCCCAATTCTTCCCATTCCCATTGAAACTTTTCAAATCCCTCTCAAAATTGTTGAAATTCTCTTGAAGCTTTTAAAATTCTCTCTAGAATTTTCAAAATCCATGGCCACATGTTTACAATTTCACGTCAAAAAATGGCTAAAATTCCAGTTGAAATTTTTTCAAAGTCCCTTAAAAATTTTCCAATTTTTGTCCCAATTCTTCCCATTCCCATTGAAACTTTTCAAATCCCTCTCAAAATTGTTGAAATTCTGTTGAAAGCTTTTAAAATTCTCTCTAGAATTTTCAAAATCCATGGCCACATGTTTACAATTTCACGTAAAAAAATGGCTAAAATTCCAGTTGAAATTTTTTCAAAGTCCCTTAAAAATTTTCCAATTTTTTGTCCCAATTCTTCCCATTCCCATTGAAACTTTTCAAATCCCTCTCAAAATTGTTGAAATTCTCTTGAAGCTTTTAAAATTCTCTCTAGAATTTTCAAAATCCATGTCCACATGTTTACAATTTCACGTAAAAAAATGGCTAAAATTCCAGTTGAAATTTTTTCAAAGTCCCTTCAAAATTTTCCAATTTTTGTCCCAATTCTTCCCATTCCCATTGAAACTTTTCAAATCCCTCTCAAAATTGTTGAAATTCTCTTGAAGCTTTTAAAATTCTCTCTAGAATTTTCAAAATCCATGGCCACATGTTTACAATTTCACGTCAAAAAATGGCTAAAATTCCAGTTGAAATTTTTTCAAAGTCCCTTAAAAATTTTCCAATTTTTGTCCCAATTCTTCCCATTCCCATTGAAACTTTTCAAATCCCTCTCAAAATTGTTGAAATTCTCTTGAAGCTTTTAAAATTCTCTCTAGAATTTTCAAAATCCATGTCCACATGTTTACAATTTCACGTCAAAAAATGGCTAAAATTCCAGTTGAAATTTTTTCAAAGTCCCTTAAAAATTTTCCAATTTTTGTCCCAATTCTTCCCATTCCCATTGAAACTTTTCAAATCCCTCTCAAAATTGTTGAAATTCTCTTGAAGCTTTTAAAATTCTCTCTAGAATTTTCAAAATCCATGGCCACATGTTTACAATTTCACGTCAAAAAATGGCTAAAATTCCAGTTGAAATTTTTTCAAAGTCCCTTAAAAATTTTCCAATTTTTGTCCCAATTCTTCCCATTCCCATTGAAACTTTTCAAATCCCTCTCAAAATTGTTGAAATTCTCTTGAAGCTTTTAAAATTCTCTCTAGAATTTTCAAAATCCATGGCCACATGTTTACAATTTCACGTAAAAAAATGGCTAAAATTCCAGTTGAAATTTTTTCAAAGTCCCTTAAAAATTTTCCAATTTTTGTCCCAATTCTTCCCATTCCCATTGAAACTTTTCAAATCCCTCTCAAAATTGTGGAAATTCTGTTAAAGCTTTTAAAATTCTCTCTAGAATTTTCAAAATCCATGTCCACATGTTTACAATTTCACGTAAAAAAATGGCTAAAATTCCAGTTGAAATTTTTTCAAAGTCCCTTAAAAATTTTCCAATTTTTGTCCCAATTCTTCCCATTCCCATTGAAACTTTTCAAATCCCTCTCAAAATTGTTGAAATTCTCGTTGAAGCTTTTAAAAATTCTCTCTAGAATTTTCAAAATCCATGGCCACATGTTTACAATTTCACGTAAAAAAAATGCTAAAATTCCAGTTGAAATTTTTTCAAAGTCCCTTAAAAATTTTCCAATTTTTGTCCCAATTCTTCCCATTCCCATGGAAACTTTTCAAATCCCTCTCAAAATTGTTGAAATTCTCTTGAAGCTTTTAAAATTCTCTCTAGAATTTTCAAAATCCATGGCCACATGTTTACAATTTTCACGTCAAAAAATGGCTAAAATTCCAGTTGAAATTTTTTCAAAGTCCCTTAAAAATTTTCCCAATTTTTGTCCCAATTCTTCCCATTCCCATTGAAACTTTTCAAATCCCTCTCAAAATTGTTGAAATTCTCTTGAAGCTTTTAAAATTCTCTCTAGAATTTTCAAAATCCATGGCCACATGTTTACAATTTCACGTCAAAAAATGGCTAAAATTCCAGTTGAAATTTTTTCAAAGTCCCTTAAAAATTTTCCAATTTTTGTCCCAATTCTTCCCATTCCCATTGAAACTTTTCAAATCCCTCTCAAAATTGTTGAAATTCTCTTGAAGCTTTTAAAATTCTCTCTAGAATTTTCAAAATCCATGGCCACATGTTTACAATTTCACGTCAAAAAATGGCTAAAATTCCAGTTGAAATTTTTTCAAAGTCCCTTAAAAATTTTCCAATTTTTGTCCCAATTCTTCCCATTCCCATTGAAACTTTTCAAATCCCTCTCAAAATTGTTGAAATTCTCTTGAAGCTTTTAAAATTCTCTCTAGAATTTTCAAAATCCATGGCCACATGTTTACAATTTCACGTCAAAAAATGGCTAAAATTCCAGTTGAAATTTTTTCAAAGTCCCTTAAAAATTTTCCAATTTTTGTCCCAATTCTTCCCATTCCCATTGAAACTTTTCAAATCCCTCTCAAAATTGTTGAAATTCTCTTGAAGCTTTTAAAATTCTCTCTAGAATTTTCAAAATCCATGGCCACATGTTTACAATTTCACGTCAAAAAATGGCTAAAATTCCAGTTGAAATTTTTTCAAAGTCCCTTAAAAATTTTCCAATTTTTGTCCCAATTCTTCCCATTCCCATTGAAACTTTTCAAATCCCTCTCAAAATTGTTGAAATTCTCTTGAAGCTTTTAAAATTCTCTCTAGAATTTTCAAAATCCATGGCCACATGTTTACAATTTCACGTCAAAAAATGGCTAAAATTCCAGTTGAAATTTTTTCAAAGTCCCTTAAAAATTTTCCAATTTTTGTCCCAATTCTTCCCATTCCCATTGAAACTTTTCAAATCCCTCTCAAAATTGTGGAAATTCTGTTAAAGCTTTTAAAATTCTCTCTAGAATTTTCAAAATCCATGTCCACATGTTTACAATTTCATGTAAAAAAAAATGGCTAAAATTCCAGTTGAAATTTTTTCAAAGTCCCTTAAAAATTTTCCAATTTTTGTCCCAATTCTTCCCATTCCCATTGAAACTTTTCAAATCCCTCTCAAAATTGTTGAAATTCTCTTGAAGCTTTTAAAATTCTCTCTAGAATTTTCAAAATCCATGGCCACATGTTTACAATTTCACATAAAAAAATGGCTAAAATTCCAGTTGAAATTTTTTCAAAGTCCCTTAAAAATTTTCCAATTTTTGTCCCAATTCTTCCCATTCCCATTGAAACTTTTCAAATCCCTCTCAAAAGTGTTGAAATTCTGTTGAAGCTTTTAAAATTCTCTCTAGAATTTTCAAAATCCATGGCCACATGTTTACAATTTCACGTCAAAAAATGGCTAAAATTCCAGTTGAAATTTTTTAAAGTCCTTTAAAAATTTTCCAATTTTTGTCCCAATTCTTCCCATTCCATTGAAACTTTTCAAATCCCTCTCAAAAGTGTTGAAATTCTGTTGAAGCTTTTAAAATTCTCTCTAGAATTTTCAAAATCCATGTCCACATGTTCACAATTTCACGTCAAAAAATGGCTAAAATTCCAGTTGAAATTTTTTCAAAGTCCCTTAAAAATTTTCCAATTTTTGTCCCAATTCTTCCCATTCCCATTGAAACTTTTCAAATCCCTCTCAAAATTGTTGAAATTCTCTTGAAGCTTTTAAAATTCTCTCTAGAATTTTCAAAATCCATGGCCACATGTTTACAATTTCACGTCAAAAAATGGCTAAAATTCCAGTTGAAATTTTTTCAAAGTCCCTTAAAAATTTTCCAATATTTGTCCCAATTCTTCCCATTCCCATTGAAACTTTTCAAATCCCTCTCAAAATTGTTGAAATTCTGTTGAAGCTTTTAAAATTCTCTCTAGAATTTTCAAAATCCATGGCCACATGTTTACAATTTCACGTCAAAAAATGGCTAAAATTCCAGTTGAAATTTTTTCAAAGTCCCTTAAAAATTTTCCAATTTTTGTCCCAATTCTTCCCATTCCCATTGAAACTTTTCAAATCCCTCTCAAAATTGTTGAAATTCTCTTGAAGCTTTTAAAATTCTCTCTAGAATTTTCAAAATCCATGGCCACATGTTTACAATTTCACATAAAAAAAATGGCTAAAATTCCAGTTGAAATTTTTTCAAAGTCCCTTAAAAATTTTCCAATTTTTGTCCCAATTCTTCCCATTCCCATTGAAACTTTTCAAATCCCTCTCAAAATTGTTGAAATTCTCTTGAAGCTTTTAAAATTCTCTCTAGAATTTTCAAAATCATGGCGACATGTTTAAAATTTCACGTCAAAAAATGGCTAAAATTCCAGTTGAAATTTTTTCAAAGTCCCTTAAAAATTTTCCAATTTTTGTCCCAATTCTTCCCATTCCCATTGAAACTTTTCAAATCCCTCTCAAAATCGTTGAAATTCTCTTGAAGCTTTTAAAATTCTCTCTAGAATTTTCAAAATCCATGGCCACATGTTTACAATTTCACGTCAAAAAATGGCTAAAATTCCAGTTGAAATTTTTTCAAAGTCCCTTCAAAATTTTCCAATTTTTGTCCCAATTCTTCCCATTCCCATTGAAACTTTTCAAATCCCTCTCAAAATTGTTGAAATTCTCTTGAAGCTTTTAAAATTCTCTCTAGAATTTTCAAAATCCATGGCCACATGTTTACAATTTCACGTCAAAAAATGGCTAAAATTCCAGTTGAAATTTTTCAAAGTCCCTTAAAAATTTTCCAATTTTTGTCCCAATTCTTCCCATTCCCATTGAAACTTTTCAAATCCCTCTCAAAATTGTTGAAATTCTCTTGAAGCTTTTAAAATTCTCTCTAGAATTTTCAAAATCCATGGCCACATGTTTACAATTTCACGTCAAAAAATGGCTAAAATTCCAGTTGAAATTTTTTCAAAGTCCCTTAAAAATTTTCCAATTTTTGTCCCAATTCTTCCCATTCCCATTGAAACTTTTCAAATCCCTCTCAAAATTGTTGAAATTCTCTTGAAGCTTTTAAAATTCTCTCTAGAATTTTCAAAATCCATGGCCACATGTTTACAATTTCACGTCAAAAAATGGCTAAAATTCCAGTTGAAATTTTTTCAAAGTCCCTTAAAAATTTTCCAATTTTTGTCCCAATTCTTCCCATTCCCATTGAAACTTTTCAAATCCCTCTCAAAATTGTGGAAATTCTGTTAAAGCTTTTAAAATTCTCTCTAGAATTTTCAAAATCCATGTCCACATGTTTACAATTTCATGTAAAAAAAATGGCTAAAATTCCAGTTGAAATTTTTTCAAAGTCCCTTAAAAATTTTCCAATTTTTGTCCCAATTCTTCCCATTCCCATTGAAACTTTTCAAATCCCTCTCAAAATTGTTGAAATTCTCTTGAAGCTTTTAAAATTCTCTCTAGAATTTTCAAAATCCATGGCCACATGTTTACAATTTCACATAAAAAAATGGCTAAAATTCCAGTTGAAATTTTTTCAAAGTCCCTTAAAAATTTTCCAATTTTTGTCCCAATTCTTCCCATTCCCATTGAAACTTTTCAAATCCCTCTCAAAAGTGTTGAAATTCTGTTGAAGCTTTTAAAATTCTCTCTAGAATTTTCAAAATCCATGGCCACATGTTTACAATTTCACGTCAAAAAATGGCTAAAATTCCAGTTGAAATTTTTTAAAGTCCTTTAAAAATTTTCCAATTTTTGTCCCAATTCTTCCCATTCCCATTGAAACTTTTCAAATCCCTCTCAAAAGTGTTGAAATTCTGTTGAAGCTTTTAAAATTCTCTCTAGAATTTTCAAAATCCATGTCCACATGTTCACAATTTCACGTCAAAAAATGGCTAAAATTCCAGTTGAAATTTTTTCAAAGTCCCTTAAAAATTTTCCAATTTTTGTCCCAATTCTTCCCATTCCCATTGAAACTTTTCAAATCCCTCTCAAAATTGTTGAAATTCTCTTGAAGCTTTTAAAATTCTCTCTAGAATTTTCAAAATCCATGGCCACATGTTTACAATTTCACGTCAAAAAATGGCTAAAATTCCAGTTGAAATTTTTTCAAAGTCCCTTAAAAATTTTCCAATATTTGTCCCAATTCTTCCCATTCCCATTGAAACTTTTCAAATCCCTCTCAAAATTGTTGAAATTCTGTTGAAGCTTTTAAAATTCTCTCTAGAATTTTCAAAATCCATGGCCACATGTTTACAATTTCACGTCAAAAAATGGCTAAAATTCCAGTTGAAATTTTTTCAAAGTCCCTTAAAAATTTTCCAATTTTTGTCCCAATTCTTCCCATTCCCATTGAAACTTTTCAAATCCCTCTCAAAATTGTTGAAATTCTCTTGAAGCTTTTAAAATTCTCTCTAGAATTTTCAAAATCCATGGCCACATGTTTACAATTTCACATAAAAAAATGGCTAAAATTCCAGTTGAAATTTTTTCAAAGTCCCTTAAAAATTTTCCAATTTTTGTCCCAATTCTTCCCATTCCCATTGAAACTTTTCAAATCCCTCTCAAAATTGTTGAAATTCTCTTGAAGCTTTTAAAATTCTCTCTAGAATTTTCAAAATCCATGGCCACATGTTTACAATTTCACGTCAAAAAATGGCTAAAATTCCAGTTGAAATTTTTTCAAAGTCCCTTAAAAATTTTCCAATTTTTGTCCCAATTCTTCCCATTCCCATTGAAACTTTTCAAATCCTTCTCAAAATTGTGGAAATTCTGTTAAAGCTTTTAAAATTCTCTCTAGAATTTTCAAAATCCATGTCCACATGTTTACAATTTCATGTAAAAAAAATGGCTAAAATTCCAGTTGAAATTTTTTCAAAGTCCCTTAAAAATTTTCCAATTTTTGTCCCAATTCTTCCCATTCCCATTGAAACTTTTCAAATCCCTCTCAAAATTGTTGAAATTCTCTTGAAGCTTTTAAAATTCTCTCTAGAATTTTCAAAATCCATGGCCACATGTTTACAATTTCACATAAAAAAATGGCTAAAATTCCAGTTGAAATTTTTTCAAAGTCCCTTAAAAATTTTCCAATTTTTGTCCCAATTCTTCCCATTCCCATTGAAACTTTTCAAATCCCTCTCAAAAGTGTTGAAATTCTGTTGAAGCTTTTAAAATTCTCTCTAGAATTTTCAAAATCCATGGCCACATGTTTACAATTTCACGTCAAAAAATGGCTAAAATTCCAGTTGAAATTTTTTAAAGTCCTTTAAAAATTTTCCAATTTTTGTCCCAATTCTTCCCATTCCCATTGAAACTTTTCAAATCCCTCTCAAAAGTGTTGAAATTCTGTTGAAGCTTTTAAAATTCTCTCTAGAATTTTCAAAATCCATGTCCACATGTTCACAATTTCACGTCAAAAAATGGCTAAAATTCCAGTTGAAATTTTTTCAAAGTCCCTTAAAAATTTTCCAATTTTTGTCCCAATTCTTCCCATTCCCATTGAAACTTTTCAAATCCCTCTCAAAATTGTTGAAATTCTCTTGAAGCTTTTAAAATTCTCTCTAGAATTTTCAAAATCCATGGCCACATGTTTACAATTTCACGTCAAAAAATGGCTAAAATTCCAGTTGAAATTTTTTCAAAGTCCCTTAAAAATTTTCCAATATTTGTCCCAATTCTTCCCATTCCCATTGAAACTTTTCAAATCCCTCTCAAAATTGTTGAAATTCTGTTGAAGCTTTTAAAATTCTCTCTAGAATTTTCAAAATCCATGGCCACATGTTTACAATTTCACGTCAAAAAATGGCTAAAATTCCAGTTGAAATTTTTTCAAAGTCCCTGAAAAATTTTCCAATTTTTGTCCCAATTCTTCCCATTCCCATTGAAACTTTTCAAATCCCTCTCAAAATTGTTGAAATTCTCTTGAAGCTTTTAAAATTCTCTCTAGAATTTTCAAAATCCATGGCCACATGTTTACAATTTCACATAAAAAAATGGCTAAAATTCCAGTTGAAATTTTTTCAAAGTCCCTTAAAAATTTTCCAATTTTTGTCCCAATTCTTCCCATTCCCATTGAAACTTTTCAAATCCCTCTCAAAATTGTTGAAATTCTCTTGAAGCTTTTAAAATTCTCTCTAGAATTTTCAAAATCCATGGCCACATGTTTACAATTTCACGTAAAAAAAATGCTAAAATTCTAGTTGAAATTTTTTCAAAGTCCCTTAAAAATTTTCCAATTTTTGTCCCAATTCTTCCCATTCCCATTGAAACTTTTCAAATCCCTCTCAAAATTGTTGAAATTCTCTTGAAGCTTTTAAAATTCTCTCTAGAATTTTCAAAATCCATGGCCACATGTTTACAATTTCACGTCAAAAAATGGCTAAAATTCCAGTTGAAATTTTTTCAAAGTCCTTTAAAAATTTTCCAATTTTTGTCCCAATTCTTCCCATTCCCATTGAAACTTTTCAAATCCCTCTCAAAAGTGTTGAAATTCTGTTGAAGCTTTTAAAATTCTCTCTAGAATTTTCAAAATCCATGTCCACATGTTCACAATTTCACGTCAAAAAATGGCTAAAATTCCAGTTGAAATTTTTTCAAAGTCCCTTAAAAATTTTCCAATTTTTGTCCCAATTCTTCCCATTCCCATTGAAACTTTTCAAATCCCTCTCAAAATTGTTGAAATTCTCTTGAAGCTTTTAAAATTCTCTCTAGAATTTTCAAAATCCATGGCCACATGTTTACAATTTCACGTCAAAAAATGGCTAAAATTCCAGTTGAAATTTTTTCAAAGTCCCTTAAAAATTTTCCAATTTTTGTCCCAATTCTTCCCATTCCCATTGAAACTTTTCAAATCCCTCTCAAAATTGTTGAAATTCTCTTGAAGCTTTTAAAATTCTCTCTAGAATTTTCAAAATCCATGGCCACATGTTTACAATTTCACGTCAAAAAATGTCTAAAATTCCAGTTGAAATTTTTTCAAAGTCCCTGAAAAATTTTCCAATTTTTGTCCCAATTCTTCCCATTCCCATTGAAACTTTTCAAATCCCTCTCAAAATTGTTGAAATTCTCTTGAAGCTTTTAAAATTCTCTCTAGAATTTTCAAAATCCATGGCCACATGTTTACAATTTCACATAAAAAAATGGCTAAAATTCCAGTTGAAATTTTTTCAAAGTCCCTTAAAAATTTTCCAATTTTTGTCCCAATTCTTCCCATTCCCATTGAAACTTTTCAAATCCCTCTCAAAATTGTTGAAATTCTCTTGAAGCTTTTAAAATTCTCTCTAGAATTTTCAAAATCCATGGCCACATGTTTACAATTTCACGTAAAAAAAATGCTAAAATTCTAGTTGAAATTTTTTCAAAGTCCCTTAAAAATTTTCCAATTTTTGTCCCAATTCTTCCCATTCCCATTGAAACTTTTCAAATCCCTCTCAAAATTGTTGAAATTCTCTTGAAGCTTTTAAAATTCTCTCTAGAATTTTCAAAATCCATGGCCACATGTTTACAATTTCACGTCAAAAAATGGCTAAAATTCCAGTTGAAATTTTTTCAAAGTCCTTTAAAAATTTTCCAATTTTTGTCCCAATTCTTCCCATTCCCATTGAAACTTTTCAAATCCCTCTCAAAAGTGTTGAAATTCTGTTGAAGCTTTTAAAATTCTCTCTAGAATTTTCAAAATCCATGTCCACATGTTCACAATTTCACGTCAAAAAATGGCTAAAATTCCAGTTGAAATTTTTTCAAAGTCCCTTAAAAATTTTCCAATTTTTGTCCCAATTCTTCCCATTCCCATTGAAACTTTTCAAATCCCTCTCAAAATTGTTGAAATTCTGTTGAAGCTTTTAAAATTCTCTCTAGAATTTTCAAAATCCATGTCCACATGTTTACAATTTCACGTAAAAAAATGGCTAAAATTCCAGTTGAAATTTTTTCAAAGTCCCTTAAAAATTTTCCAATTTTTGTCCCAATTCTTCCCATTCCCATTGAAACTTTTCAAATCCCTCTCAAAATTGTTGAAATTCTCTTGAAGCTTTTAAAATTCTCTCTAGAATTTTCAAAATCCATGGCCACATGTTTACAATTTCACGTAACAAAATGGCTAAAATTCCAGTTGAAATTTTTTCAAAGTCCCTTAAAAATTTTCCAATTTTTGTCCCAATTCTTCCCATTCCCATTGAAACTTTTCAAATCCCTCTCAAAATTGTTGAAATTCTCTTGAAGCTTTTAAAATTCTCTCTAGAATTTTCAAATCCATGGCCACATGTTTACAATTTCACGTCAAAAAATGGCTAAAATTCCAGTTGAAATTTTTTCAAAGTCCCTTAAAAATTTTCCAATTTTTGTCCCAATTCTTCCCATTCCCATTGAAACTTTTCAAATCCCTCTCAAAATTGTTGAAATTCTCTTGAAGCTTTTAAAATTCTCTCTAGAATTTTCAAAATCCATGGCCACATGTTTACAATTTCACGTAACAAAATGGCTAAAATTCCAGTTGAAATTTTTTCAAAGTCCCTTAAAAATTTTCCAATTTTTGTCCCAATTCTTCCCATTCCCATTGAAACTTTTCAAATCCCTCTCAAAATTGTTGAAATTCTGTTGAAGCTTTTAAAATTCTCTCTAGAATTTTCAAAATCCATGGCCACATGTTTACAATTTCATGTAAAAAAATGGCTAAAATTCCAGTTGAAATTTTTTTCAAAGTCCCTTAAAAATTTTCCAATTTTTGTCCCAATTCTTCCCATTCCCATTGAAACTTTTCAAATCCCTCTCAAAAGTGTTGAAATTCTGTTGAAGCTTTTAAAATTCTCTCTAGAATTTTCAAAATCCATGTCCACATGTTTACAATTTCACGTCAAAAAATGGCTAAAATTCCAGTTGAAATTTTTTCAAAGTCCCTTAAAAATTTTCCAATTTTTGTCCCAATTCTTCCCATTCCCATTGAAACTTTTCAAATCCCTCTCAAAATTGTTGAAATTCTCTTGAAGCTTTTAAAATTCTCTCTAGAATTTTCAAAATCCATGGCCACATGTTCACAATTTCATGTAAAAACATGGCTAAAATTCCAGTTGAAATTTTTTCAAAGTCCCTTAAAAATTTTCCAATTTTTGTCCCAATTCTTCCCATTCCCATTGAAACTTTTCAAATCCCTCTCAAAATTGTTGAAATTCTCTTGAAGCTTTTAAAATTCTCTCTAGAATTTTCAAAATCCATGTCCACATGTTTACAATTTCACGTAAAAAAAATGCTAAAATTCCAGTTGAAATTTTTTCAAAGTCCCTTAAAAATTTTCCAATTTTTGTCCCAATTCTTCCCATTCCCATTGAAACTTTTCAAATCCCTCTCAAAATTGTTGAAATTCTCTTGAAGCTTTTAAAATTCTCTCTAGAATTTTCAAAATCCATGGCCACATGTTTACAATTTCACGTAAAAAAATTGCTAAAATTCCAGTTGAAATTTTTTCAAAGTCCTTTAAAAATTTTCCCATTTTTGTCCCAATTCTTCCCATTCCCATTGAAACTTTTCAAATCCCTCTCAAAATTGTAGAAATTCTGTTAAAGCTTTTAAAATTCTCTCTAGAATTTTCAATATCCATGTCCACATGTTTACAATTTCATGTAAAAAAAAATGGCTAAAATTCCAGTTGAAATTTTTTCAAAGTCCCTGAAAAATTTTCCAATTTTTGTCCCAATTCTTCCCATTCCCATTGAAACTTTTCAAATCCCTCTCAAAAGTGTTGAAATTCTGTTGAAGCTTTTAAAATTCTCTCTAGAATTTTCAAAATCCATGGCCACATGTTTACAATTTCACGTCAAAAAATGGCTAAAATTCCAGTTGAAATTTTTTCAAAGTCCCTTAAAAATTTTCCAATTTTTGTCCCAATTCTTCCCATTCCCATTGAAACTTTTCAAATCCCTCTCAAAAGTGTTGAAATTCTGTTGAAGCTTTTAAAATTCTCTCTAGAATTTTCAAAATCCATGTCCACATGTTCACAATTTCACATAAAAAAATGGCTAAAATTCCAGTTGAAATTTTTTCAAAGTCCCTTAAAAATTTTCCAATTTTTGTCCCAATTCTTCCCATTCCCATTGAAACTTTTCAAATCCCTCTCAAAATTGTTGAAATTCTGTTAAAGCTTTTAAAATTCTCTCTAGAATTTTCAAAATCCATGTCCACATGTTTACAATTTCACGTAAAAAAATGGCTAAAATTCCAGTTGAAATTTTTTCAAAGTCCCTTAAAAATTTTCCAATTTTTGTCCCAATTCTTCCCATTCCCATTGAAACTTTTCAAATCCCTCTCAAAATTGTTGAAATTCTCTTGAAGCTTTTAAAATTCTCTCTAGAATTTTCAAAATCCATGGCCACATGTTTACAATTTCAGGTAAAAAAATGGCTAAAATTCCAGTTGAAATTTTTTCAAAGTCCCTGAAAAATTTTCCAATTTTTGTCCAATTCTTCCCATTCCCATTGAAACTTTTCAAATCCCTCTCAAAATTGTTGAAATTCTCTTGAAGCTTTTAAAATTCTCTCTAGAATTTTCAAAATCCATGGCCACATGTTTACAATTTCACGTCAAAAAATGGCTAAAATTCCAGTTGAAATTTTTTCAAAGTCCCTTAAAAATTTTCCAATTTTTGTCCCAATTCTTCCCATTCCCATTGAAACTTTTCAAATCCCTCTCAAAATTGTTGAAATTCTCTTGAAGCTTTTAAAATTCTCTCTAGAATTTTCAAAATCCATGGCCACATGTTTACAATTTCACGTCAAAAAATGGCTAAAATTCCAGTTGAAATTTTTTCAAAGTCCCTTAAAAATTTTCCAATTTTTGTCCCAATTCTTCCCATTCCCATTGAAACTTTTCAAATCCCTCTCAAAATTGTTGAAATTCTGTTGAAGCTTTTAAAATTCTCTCTAGAATTTTCAAAATCCATGGCCACATGTTTACAATTTCACGTCAAAAAATGGCTAAAATTCCAGTTGAAATTTTTTCAAAGTCCCTTAAAAATTTTCCAATTTTTGTCCCAATTCTTCCCATTCCCATTGAAACTTTTCAAATCCCTCTCAAAATTGTTGAAATTCTCTTGAAGCTTTTAAAATTCTCTCTAGAATTTTCAAAATCCATGGCCACATGTTTACAATTTCACGTCAAAAAATGGCTAAAATTCCAGTTGAAATTTTTTCAAAGTCCCTTAAAAATTTTCCAATTTTTGTCCCAATTCTTCCCATTCCCATTGAAACTTTTCAAATCCCTCTCAAAATTGTTGAAATTCTCTTGAAGCTTTTAAAATTCTCTCTAGAATTTTCAAAATCCATGGCCACATGTTTACAATTTCACGTCAAGAAATGGCTAAAATTCCAGTTGAAATTTTTTCAAAGTCCCTTAAAAATTTTCCAATTTTTGTCCCAATTCTTCCCATTCCCATTGAAACTTTTCAAATCCCTCTCAAAATTGTTGAAATTCTCTTGAAGCTTTTAAAATTCTCTCTAGAATTTTCAAAATCCATGGCCACATGTTTACAATTTCACGTCAAAAAATGGCTAAAATTCCAGTTGAAATTTTTTCAAAGTCCCTTAAAAATTTTCCAATTTTTGTCCCAATTCTTCCCATTCCCATTGAAACTTTTCAAATCCCTCTCAAAATTGTAGAAATTCTGTTAAAGCTTTTAAAATTCTCTCTAGAATTTTCAAAATCCATGTCCACATGTTTACAATTTCATGTAAAAAAAATGGCTAAAATTCCAGTTGAAATTTTTTCAAAGTCCCTTAAAAATTTTCCAATTTTTGTCCCAATTCTTCCCATTCCCATTGAAACTTTTCAAATCCCTCTCAAAATTGTTGAAATTCTCTTGAAGCTTTTAAAATTCTCTCTAGAATTTTCAAAATCCATGGCCACATGTTTACAATTTCACGTCAAAAAATGGCTAAAATTCCAGTTGAAATTTTTTCAAAGTCCCTTAAAAATTTTCCAATTTTTGTCCCAATTCTTCCCATTCCCATTGAAACTTTTCAAATCCCTCTCAAAATTGTTGAAATTCTCTTGAAGCTTTTAAAATTCTCTCTAGAATTTTCAAAATCCATGGCCACATGTTTACAATTTCACGTCAAAAAATGGCTAAAATTCCAGTTGAAATTTTTTCAAAGTCCCTTAAAAATTTTCCAATTTTTGTCCCAATTCTTCCCATTCCCATTGAAACTTTTCAAATCCCTCTCAAAATTGTTGAAATTCTCTTGAAGCTTTTAAAATTCTCTCTAGAATTTTCAAAATCCATGGCCACATGTTTACAATTTCACGTCAAAAAATGGCTAAAATTCCAGTTGAAATTTTTTCAAAGTCCTTTAAAAATTTTCCAATTTTTGTCCCAATTCTTCCCATTCCCATTGAAACTTTTCAAATCCCTCTCAAAAGTGTTGAAATTCTGTTGAAGCTTTTAAAATTCTCTCTAGAATTTTCAAAATCCATGTCCACATGTTCACAATTTCACGTCAAAAAATGGCTAAAATTCCAGTTGAAATTTTTTCAAAGTCCCTTAAAAATTTTCCAATTTTTGTCCCAATTCTTCCCATTCCCATTGAAACTTTTCAAATCCCTCTCAAAATTGTTGAAATTCTCTTGAAGCTTTTAAAATTCTCTCTAGAATTTTCAAAATCCATGTCCACATGTTTACAATTTCACGTAAAAAAATGGCTAAAATTCCAGTTGAAATTTTTTCAAAGTCCCTTAAAAATTTTCCAATTTTTGTCCCAATTCTTCCCATTCCCATTGAAACTTTTCAAATCCCTCTCAAAATTGTTGAAATTCTCTTGAAGCTTTTAAAATTCTCTCTAGAATTTTCAAAATCCATGGCCACATGTTTACAATTTCACATCAAAAAATGGCTAAAATTCCAGTTGAAATTTTTTCAAAGTCCCTTAAAAATTTTCCAATTTTTGTCCCAATTCTTCCCATTCCCATTGAAACTTTTCAAATCCCTCTCAAAATTGTTGAAATTCTCTTGAAGCTTTTAAAATTCTCTCTAGAATTTTCAAAATCCATGGCCACATGTTTACAATTTCACATCAAAAAATGGCTAAAATTCCAGTTGAAATTTTTTCAAAGTCCCTTAAAAATTTTCCAATTTTTGTCCCAATTCTTCCCATTCCCATTGAAACTTTTCAAATCCCTCTCAAAATTGTTGAAATTCTCTTGAAGCTTTTAAAATTCTCTCTAGAATTTTCAAAATCCATGGCCACATGTTTACAATTTCACGTCAAAAAAATGCTAAAATTCTAGTTGAAATTTTTTCAAAGTCCCTTAAAAGTTTTCCAATTTTTGTCCCAATTCTTCCCATTCCCATTGAAACTTTTCAAATCCCTCTCAAAATTGTTGAAATTCTGTTGAAGCTTTTAAAATTCTCTCTAGAATTTTCAAAATCCATGGCCACATGTTTACAATTTCACGTCAAAAAATGGCTAAAATTCCAGTTGAAATTTTTTCAAAGTCCCTTAAAAATTTTCCAATTTTTGTCCCAATTCTTCCCATTCCCATTGAAACTTTTCAAATCCCTCTCAAAAGTGTTGAAATTCTGTTGAAGCTTTTAAAATTCTCTCTAGAATTTTCAAAATCCATGTCCACATGTTTACAATTTCACGTCAAAAAATGGCTAAAATTCCAGTTGAAATTTTTTCAAAGTCCCTTAAAAATTTTCCAATTTTTGTCCCAATTCTTCCCATTCCCATTGAAACTTTTCAAATCCCTCTCAAAATTGTTGAAATTCTCTTGAAGCTTTTAAAATTCTCTCTAGAATTTTCAAAATCCATGGCCACATGTTCACAATTTCATGTAAAAACATGGCTAAAATTCCAGTTGAAATTTTTTCAAAGTCCCTTAAAAATTTTCCAATTTTTGTCCCAATTCTTCCCATTCCCATTGAAACTTTTCAAATCCCTCTCAAAATTGTTGAAATTCTCTTGAAGCTTTTAAAATTCTCTCTAGAATTTTCAAAATCCATGGCCACATGTTTACAATTTCACGTAAAAAAATGCTAAAATTCCAGTTGAAATTTTTCAAAGTCCCTTAAAAATTTTCCAATTTTTGTCCCAATTCTTCCCATTCCCATTGAAACTTTTCAAATCCCTCTCAAAATTGTTGAAATTCTCTTGAAGCTTTTAAAATTCTCTCTAGAATTTTCAAAATCCATGGCCACATGTTTACAATTTCACGTAAAAAAATTGCTAAAATTCCAGTTGAAATTTTTCAAAGTCCTTTAAAAATTTTCCCATTTTTGTCCCAATTCTTCCCATTCCCATTGAAACTTTTCAAATCCCTCTCAAAATTGTAGAAATTCTGTTGAAGCTTTTAAAATTCTCTCTAGAATTTTCAATATCCATGTCCACATGTTTACAATTTCATGTAAAAAAAAATGGCTAAAATTCCAGTTGAAATTTTTTCAAAGTCCCTGAAAAATTTTCCAATTTTTGTCCCAATTCTTCCCATTCCCATTGAAACTTTTCAAATCCCTCTCAAAAGTGTTGAAATTCTCTTGAAGCTTTTAAAATTCTCTCTAGAATTTTCAAAATCCATGGCACATGTTTACAATTTCACGTCAAAAAATGGCTAAAATTCCAGTTGAAATTTTTTCAAAGTCCTTTAAAAATTTTCCAATTTTTGTCCCAATTCTTCCCATTCCCATTGAAACTTTTCAAATCCCTCTCAAAAGTGTTGAAATTCTGTTGAAGCTTTTAAAATTCTCTCTAGAATTTTCAAAATCCATGGCCACATGTTCACAATTTCACGTCAAAAAATGGCTAAAATTCCAGTTGAAATTTTTTCAAAGTCCCTGAAAAATTTTCCAATTTTTGTCCCAATTCTTCCCATTCCCATTGAAACTTTTCAAATCCCTCTCAAAATTGTGGAAATTCTGTTGAAGCTTTTAAAATTCTCTCTAGAATTTTCAAAATCCATGTCCACATGTTTACAATTTCACGTAAAAAAATGGCTAAAATTCCAGTTGAAATTTTTTCAAAGTCCCTTAAAAATTTTCCAATTTTTGTCCCAATTCTTCCCATTCCCATTGAAACTTTTCAAATCCCTCTCAAAATTGTTGAAATTCTCTTGAAGCTTTTAAAATTCTCTCTAGAATTTTCAAAATCCATGGCCACATGTTTACAATTTCACGTCAAAAAATGGCTAAAATTCCAGTTGAAATTTTTTCAAAGTCCCTGAAAAATTTTCCAATTTTTGTCCCAATTCTTCCCATTCCCATTGAAACTTTTCAAATCCCTCTCAAAATTGTTGAAATTCTCTTGAAGCTTTTAAAATTCTCTCTAGAATTTTCAAAATCCATGGCCACATGTTTACAATTTCACGTCAAAAAATGGCTAAAATTCCAGTTGAAATTTTTTCAAAGTCCCTTAAAAATTTTCCAATTTTTGTCCCAATTCTTCCCATTCCCATTGAAACTTTTCAAATCCCTCTCAAAATTGTTGAAATTCTCTTGAAGCTTTTAAAATTCTCTCTAGAATTTTCAAAATCCATGGCCACATGTTTACAATTTCACGTCAAAAAATTGCTAAAATTCCAGTTGAAATTTTTTCAAAGTCCCTTAAAAATTTTCCAATTTTTGTCCCAATTCTTCCCATTCCCATTGAAACTTTTCTAATCCCTCTCAAAATTGTTGAAATTCTCTTGAAGCTTTTAAAATTCTCTCTAGAATTTTCAAAATCCATGGCCACATGTTTACAATTTCACGTCAAAAAATGGCTAAAATTCCAGTTGAAATTTTTTCAAAGTCCCTTAAAAATTTTCCAATTTTTGTCCCAATTCTTCCCATTCCCATTGAAACTTTTCAAATCCCTCTCAAAATTGTTGAAATTCTCTTGAAGCTTTTAAAATTCTCTCTAGAATTTTCAAAATCCATGGCCACATGTTTACAATTTCACGTCAAAAAATGGCTAAAATTCCAGTTGAAATTTTTTCAAAGTCCCTTAAAAATTTTCCAATTTTTGTCCCAATTCTTCCCATTCCCATTGAAACTTTTCAAATCCCTCTCAAAATTGTTGAAATTCTCTTGAAGCTTTTAAATTCTCTCTAGAATTTTCAAAATCCATGGCCACATGTTTACAATTTCACGTCAAAAAATGGCTAAAATTCCAGTTGAAATTTTTTCAAAGTCCCTTAAAAATTTTCCAATTTTTGTCCCAATTCTTCCCATTCCCATTGAAACTTTTCAAATCCCTCTCAAAATTGTTGAAATTCTCTTGAAGCTTTTAAAATTCTCTCTAGAATTTTCAAAATCCATGGCCACATGTTTACAATTTCACGTCAAAAAATGGCTAAAATTCCAGTTGAAATTTTTTCAAAGTCCCTTAAAAATTTTCCAATTTTTGTCCCAATTCTTCCCATTCCCATTGAAACTTTTCAAATCCCTCTCAAAATTGTGGAAATTCTGTTAAAGCTTTTAAAATTCTCTCTAGAATTTTCAATATCCATGTCCACATGTTTACAATTTCATGTAAAAAAAAATGGCTAAAATTCCAGTTGAAATTTTTTCAAAGTCCCTTAAAAATTTTCCAATTTTTGTCCCAATTCTTCCCATTCCCATTGAAACTTTTCAAATCCCTCTCAAAATTGTTGAAATTCTCTTGAAGCTTTTAAAATTCTCTCTAGAATTTTCAAAATCCATGGCCACATGTTTACAATTTCACGTCAAAAAATGGCTAAAATTCCAGTTGAAATTTTTTCAAAGTCCCTTAAAAATTTTCCAATTTTTGTCCCAATTCTTCCCATTCCCATTGAAACTTTTCAAATCCCTCTCAAAATTGTTGAAATTCTCTTGAAGCTTTTAAAATTCTCTCTAGAATTTTCAAAATCCATGGCCACATGTTTACAATTTCACGTCAAAAAATGGCTAAAATTCCAGTTGAAATTTTTTCAAAGTCCCTGAAAAATTTTCCAATTTTTGTCCCAATTCTTCCCATTCCCATTGAAACTTTTCAAATCCCTCTCAAAATTGTTGAAATTCTCTTGAAGCTTTTAAAATTCTCTCTAGAATTTTCAAAATCCATGGCCACATGTTTACAATTTCACGTCAAAAAATGGCTAAAATTCCAGTTGAAATTTTTTCAAAGTCCCTTAAAAATTTTCCAATTTTTGTCCCAATTCTTCCCATTCCCATTGAAACTTTTCAAATCCCTCTCAAAATTGTTGAAATTCTCTTGAAGCTTTTAAAATTCTCTCTAGAATTTTCAAAATCCATGGCCACATGTTTACAATTTCACGTCAAAAAATTGCTAAAATTCCAGTTGAAATTTTTTCAAAGTCCCTTAAAAAATTTTCCAATTTTTGTCCCAATTCTTCCCATTCCCATTGAAACTTTTCTAATCCCTCTCAAAATTGTTGAAATTCTCTTGAAGCTTTTAAAATTCTCTCTAGAATTTTCAAAATCCATGGCCACATGTTTACAATTTCACGTCAAAAAATGGCTAAAATTCCAGTTGAAATTTTTTCAAAGTCCCTTAAAAATTTTCCAATTTTTGTCCCAATTCTTCCCATTCCCATTGAAACTTTTCAAATCCCTCTCAAAATTGTTGAAATTCTCTTGAAGCTTTTAAAATTCTCTCTAGAATTTTCAAAATTCATGGCCACATGTTTACAATTTCACGTAAAAAAATGGCTAAAATTCCAGTTGAAATTTTTTCAAAGTCCCTTAAAAATTTTCCAATTTTTGTCCCAATTCTTCCCATTCCCATTGAAACTTTTCAAATCCCTCTCAAAATTGTTGAAATTCTCTTGAAGCTTTTAAAATTCTCTCTAGAATTTTCAAAATCCATGGCCACATGTTTACAATTTCACGTCAAAAAATGGCTAAAATTCCAGTTGAAATTTTTTCAAAGTCCCTTAAAAATTTTCCAATTTTTGTCCCAATTCTTCCCATTCCCATTGAAACTTTTCAAATCCCTCTCAAAATTGTTGAAATTCTCTTGAAGCTTTTAAAATTCTCTCTAGAATTTTCAAAATCCATGGCCACATGTTTACAATTTCACGTCAAAAAATGGCTAAAATTCCAGTTGAAATTTTTTCAAAGTCCCTTAAAAATTTTCCAATTTTTGTCCCAATTCTTCCCATTCCCATTGAAACTTTTCAAATCCCTCTCAAAATTGTGGAAATTCTGTTAAAGCTTTTAAAATTCTCTCTAGAATTTTCAATATCCATGTCCACATGTTTACAATTTCATGTAAAAAAAAATGGCTAAAATTCCAGTTGAAATTTTTTCAAAGTCCCTTAAAAATTTTCCAATTTTTGTCCCAATTCTTCCCATTCCCATTGAAACTTTTCAAATCCCTCTCAAAATTGTTGAAATTCTCTTGAAGCTTTAAAATTCTCTCTAGAATTTTCAAAATCCATGGCCACATGTTTACAATTTCACGTCAAAAATGGCTAAAATTCCAGTTGAAATTTTTTCAAAGTCCCTTAAAAATTTTCCAATTTTTGTCCCAATTCTTCCCATTCCCATTGAAACTTTTCAATCCCTCTCAAAATTGTTGAAATTCTCTTGAAGCTTTTAAAATTCTCTCTAGAATTTTCAAAATCCATGGCCACATGTTTACAATTTCACGTAAAAAAAATGCTAAAATTCTAGTTGAAATTTTTTCAAAGTCCCTTAAAAATTTTCCAATTTTTGTCCCAATTCTTCCCATTCCCATTGAAACTTTTCAAATCCCTCTCAAAATTGTTGAAATTCTCTTGAAGCTTTTAAAATTCTCTCTAGAATTTTCAAAATCCATGGCCACATGTTTACAATTTCACGTCAAAAAATGGCTAAAATTCCAGTTGAAATTTTTTCAAAGTCCTTTAAAAATTTTCCAATTTTTGTCCCAATTCTTCCCATTCCCATTGAAACTTTTCAAATCCCTCTCAAAAGTGTTGAAATTCTGTTGAAGCTTTTAAATTCTCTCTAGAATTTTCAAAATCCATGTCCACATGTTCACAATTTCACGTCAAAAAATGGCTAAAATTCTAGTTGAAATATTTTCAAAGTCCCTTAAAAATTTTCCAATTTTTGTCCCAATTCTTCCCATTCCCATTGAAACTTTCAAATCCCTCTCAAAATTGTTGAAATTCTCTTGAAGCTTTTAAAATTCTCTCTAGAATTTTCAAAATCCATGTCCACATGTTTACAATTTCATGTAAAAAAAAATGGCTAAAATTCCAGTTGAAATTTTTCAAAGTCCCTTAAAAATTTTCCAATTTTTGTCCCAATTCTTCCCATTCCCATTGAAACTTTTCAAATCCCTCTCAAAATTGTTGAAATTCTCTTGAAGCTTTTAAAATTCTCTCTAGAATTTTCAAAATCCATGGCCACATGTTTACAATTTCACGTCAAAAAATGGCTAAAATTCCAGTTGAAATTTTTTCAAAGTCCCTTAAAAATTTTCCAATTTTTGTCCCAATTCTTCCCATTCCCATTGAAACTTTTCAAATCCCTCTCAAAAGTGTTGAAATTCTGTTGAAGCTTTAAAATTCTCTCTAGAATTTTCAAAATCCATGGCCACATGTTCACAATTTCATGTAAAAACATGGCTAAAATTCCAGTTGAAATTTTTTTCAAAGTCCCTTAAAAATTTTCCAATTTTTGTCCCAATTCTTCCCATTCCCATTGAAACTTTTCAAATCCCTCTCAAAATTGTTGAAATTCTCTTGAAGCTTTTAAAAATTCTCTCTAGAATTTTCAAAATCCATGTCCACATGTTTACAATTTCACGTAAAAAAAATGCTAAAATTCCAGTTGAAATTTTTTCAAAGTCCCTTAAAAATTTTCCAATTTTTGTCCCAATTCTTCCCATTCCCATTGAAACTTTTCAAATCCCTCTCAAAATTGTTGAAATTCTCTTGAAGCTTTTAAAATTCTCTCTAGAATTTTCAAAATCCATGGCCACATGTTTACAATTTCACGTAAAAAAATTGCTAAAATTCCAGTTGAAATTTTTTCAAAGTCCTTTAAAAATTTTCCCATTTTTGTCCCAATTCTTCCCATTCCCATTGAAACTTTTCAAATCCCTCTCAAAATTGTAGAAATTCTGTTAAAGCTTTTAAAATTCTCTCTAGAATTTTCAATATCCATGTCCACATGTTTACAATTTCATGTAAAAAAAAATGGCTAAAATTCCAGTTGAAATTTTTTCAAAGTCCCTGAAAAATTTTCCAATTTTTGTCCCAATTCTTCCCATTCCCATTGAAACTTTTCAAATCCCTCTCAAAAGTGTTGAAATTCTGTTGAAGCTTTTAAAATTCTCTCTAGAATTTTCAAAATCCATGGCCACATGTTTACAATTTCACGTCAAAAAATGGCTAAAATTCCAGTTGAAATTTTTTCAAAGTCCCTGAAAAATTTTCCAGTTTTTGTCCCAATTCTTCCCATTCCCATTGAAACTTTTCAAATCCCTCTCAAAATTGTAGAAATTCTGTTAAAGCTTTTAAAATTCTCTCTAGAATTTTCAAAATCCATGGCCACATGTTTACAATTTCACGTCAAAAAATGGCTAAAATTCCAGTTGAAATTTTTTCAAAGTCCCTTAAAAATTTTCCAATTTTTGTCCCAATTCTTCCCATTCCCATTGAAACTTTTCAAATCCCTCTCAAAATTGTTGAAATTCTGTTGAAGCTTTTAAAATTCTCTCTAGAATTTTCAAAATCCATGTCCACATGTTCACAATTTCACGTCAAAAAATGGCTAAAATTCCAGTTGAAATTTTTTCAAAGTCCCTTAAAAATTTTCCAATTTTTGTCCCAATTCTTCCCATTCCCATTGAAACTTTTCAAATCCCTCTCAAAATGGTTGAAATTCTCTTGAAGCTTTTAAAATTCTCTCTAGAATTTTCAAAATCCATGTCCACATGTTTACAATTTCACGTCAAAAAATGGCTAAAATTCCAGTTGAAATTTTTTCAAAGTCCCTTAAAAATTTTCCAATTTTTGTCCCAATTCTTCCCATTCCCATTGAAACTTTTCAAATCCCTCTCAAAATTGTTGAAATTCTCTTGAAGCTTTTAAAATTCTCTCTAGAATTTTCAAAATCCATGGCCACATGTTTACAATTTCACGTAACAAAATGGCTAAAATTCCAGTTGAAATTTTTTCAAAGTCCCTGAAAAATTTTCCAATTTTTGTCCCAATTCTTCCCATTCCCATTGAAACTTTTCAAATCCCTCTCAAAATTGTTGAAATTCTCTTGAAGCTTTTAAAATTCTCTCTAGAATTTTCAAAATCCATGGCCACATGTTTACAATTTCACGTCAAAAAATGGCTAAAATTCCAGTTGAAATTTTTTCAAAGTCCCTGAAAAATTTTCCAATTTTTGTCCCAATTCTTCCCATTCCCATTGAAACTTTTCAAATCCCTCTCAAAATTGTTGAAATTCTCTTGAAGCTTTTAAAATTCTCTCTAGAATTTTCAAAATCCATGGCCACATGTTTACAATTTCACGTCAAAAAATTGCTAAAATTCCAGTTGAAATTTTTTCAAAGTCCCTTAAAAATTTTCCAATTTTTGTCCCAATTCTTCCCATTCCCATGGAAACTTTTCATATCCCTCTCAAAATTGTTGAAATTCTGTTGAAGCTTTTAAAATTCTCTCTAGAATTTTCAAAATCCATGGCCACATGTTTACAATTTCACGTCAAAAAATGGCTAAAATTCCAGTTGAAATTTTTTCAAAGTCCCTTAAAAATTTTCCAATTTTTGTCCCAATTCTTCCCATTCCCATTGAAACTTTTCAAATCCCTCTCAAAATTGTTGAAATTCTCTTGAAGCTTTTAAAATTCTCTCTAGAATTTTCAAAATCCATGGCCACATGTTTACAATTTCATGTCAAAAAATGGCTAAAATTCCAGTTGAAATTTTTTCAAAGTCCCTTAAAAATTTTCCAATTTTTGTCCCAATTCTTCCCATTCCCATTGAAACTTTTCAAATCCCTCTCAAAATTGTTGAAATTCTCTTGAAGCTTTTAAAATTCTCTCTAGAATTTTCAAAATCCATGGCCACATGTTTACAATTTCACGTCAAAAAATGGCTAAAATTCCAGTTGAAATTTTTTCAAAGTCCCTTAAAAATTTTCCAATTTTTGTCCCAATTCTTCCCATTCCCATTGAAACTTTTCAAATCCCTCTCAAAATTGTTGAAATTCTCTTGAAGCTTTTAAAATTCTCTCTAGAATTTTCAAAATCCATGGCCACATGTTTACAATTTCACGTAACAAAATGGCTAAAATTCCAGTTGAAATTTTTTCAAAGTCCCTTAAAAATTTTCCAATTTTTGTCCCAATTCTTCCCATTCCCATTGAAACTTTTCAAATCCCTCTCAAAATTGTGGAAATTCTGTTAAAGCTTTTAAAATTCTCTCTAGAATTTTCAAAATCCATGGCCACATGTTTACAATTTCATGTAAAAAAAAATGGCTAAAATTCCAGTTGAAATTTTTTCAAAGTCCCTTAAAAATTTTCCAATTTTTGTCCCAATTCTTCCCATTCCCATTGAAACTTTTCAAATCCCTCTCAAAATTGTTGAAATTCTGTTGAAGCTTTTAAAATTCTCTCTAGAATTTTCAAAATCCATGGCCACATGTTTACAATTTCACGTCAAAAAATGGCTAAAATTCCAGTTGAAATTTTTTCAAAGTCCCTTAAAAATTTTCCAATTTTTGTCCCAATTCTTCCCATTCCCATTGAAACTTTTCAAATCCCTCTCAAAATTGTTGAAATTCTCTTGAAGCTTTTAAAATTCTCTCTAGAATTTTCAAAATCCATGGCCACATGTTTACAATTTCACGTCAAAAAATGGCTAAAATTCCAGTTGAAATTTTTTCAAAGTCCCTTAAAAATTTTCCAATTTTTGTCCCAATTCTTCCCATTCCCATTGAAACTTTTCAAATCCCTCTCAAAATTGTGGAAATTCTGTTAAAGCTTTTAAAATTCTCTCTAGAATTTTCAAAATCCATGTCCACATGTTTACAATTTCATGTAAAAAAAAATTGCTAAAATTCCAGTTGAAATTTTTTCAAAGTCCCTTAAAAATTTTCCCATTTTTGTCCCAATTCTTCCCATTCCCATTGAAACTTTTCAAATCCCTCTCAAAATTGTAGAAATTCTGTTAAAGCTTTTAAAATTCTCTCTAGAATTTTCAAAATCCATGGCCACATGTTTACAATTTCACATAAAAAAATGGCTAAAATTCCAGTTGAAATTTTTTCAAAGTCCCTTAAAAATTTTCCAATTTTTGTCCCAATTCTTCCCATTCCCATTGAAACTTTTCAAATCCCTCTCAAAATTGTTGAAATTCTCTTGAAGCTTTTAAAATTCTCTCTAGAATTTTCAAAATCCATGGCCACATGTTTACAATTTCACGTAAAAAAAATGCTAACATTCTAGTTGAAATTTTTTCAAAGTCCCTTAAAAATTTTCCAATTTTTGTCCCAATTCTTCCCATTCCCATGGAAACTTTTCAAATCCCTCTCAAAATTGTTGAAATTCTCTTGAAGCTTTTAAAATTCTCTCTAGAATTTTCAAAATCCATGGCCACATGTTTACAATTTCACATAAAAAAATGGCTAAAATTCCAGTTGAAATTTTTTCAAAGTCCCTTAAAAATTTTCCAATTTTTGTCCCAATTCTTCCCATTCCCATTGAAACTTTTCAAATCCCTCTCAAAATTGTTGAAATTCTCTTGAAGCTTTTAAAATTCTCTCTAGAATTTTCAAAATCCATGGCCACATGTTTACAATTTCACGTCAAAAAATGGCTAAAATTCCAGTTGAAATTTTTTCAAAGTCCCTTAAAAATTTTCCAATTTTTGTCCCAATTCTTCCCATTCCCATTGAAACTTTTCAAATCCCTCTCAAAATTGTGGAAATTCTGTTAAAGCTTTTAAAATTCTCTCTAGAATTTTCAAAATCCATGTCCACATGTTTACAATTTCATGTAAAAAAAAATGGCTAAAATTCCAGTTGAAATTTTTTCAAAGTCCCTTAAAAATTTTCCAATTTTTGTCCCAATTCTTCCCATTCCCATTGAAACTTTTCAAATCCCTCTCAAAATTGTTGAAATTCTGTTGAAGCTTTTAAAATTCTCTCTAGAATTTTCAAAATCCATGGCCACATGTTTACAATTTCACGTCAAAAAATGGCTAAAATTCCAGTTGAAATTTTTTCAAAGTCCCTTAAAAATTTTCCAATTTTTGTCCCAATTCTTCCCATTCCCATTGAAACTTTTCAAATCCCTCTCAAAATTGTTGAAATTCTCTTGAAGCTTTTAAAATTCTCTCTAGAATTTTCAAAATCCATGGCCACATGTTTACAATTTCACGTAACAAAATGTCTAAAATTCCAGTTGAAATTTTTTCAAAGTCCCTTAAAAATTTTCCAATTTTTGTCCCAATTCTTCCCATTCCCATTGAAACTTTTCAAATCCCTCTCAAAATTGTGGAAATTCTGTTGAAGCTTTTAAAATTCTCTCTAGAATTTTCAAAATCCATGGCCACATGTTTACAATTTCATGTAAAAAAAAATGGCTAAAATTCCAGTTGAAATTTTTTCAAAGTCCCTTAAAAATTTTCCAATTTTTGTCCCAATTCTTCCCATTCCCATTGAAACTTTTCAAATCCCTCTCAAAATTGTTGAAATTCTCTTGAAGCTTTTAAAATTCTCTCTAGAATTTTCAAAATCCATGGCCACATGTTTACAATTTCACGTAACAAAATGGCTAAAATTCCAGTTGAAATTTTTTCAAAGTCCCTTAAAAATTTTCCAATTTTTGTCCCAATTCTTCCCATTCCCATTGAAACTTTTCAAATCCCTCTCAAAATTGTGGAAATTCTGTTAAAGCTTTTAAAATTCTCTCTAGAATTTTCAAAATCCATGTCCACATGTTTACAATTTCATGTAAAAAAAAATGGCTAAAATTCCAGTTGAAATTTTTTCAAAGTCCCTTAAAAATTTTCCAATTTTTGTCCCAATTCTTCCCATTCCCATTGAAACTTTTCAAATCCCTCTCAAAATTGTTGAAATTCTGTTGAAGCTTTTAAAATTCTCTCTAGAATTTTCAAAATCCATGTCCACATGTTTACAATTTCACGTCAAAAAATGGCTAAAATTCCAGTTGAAATTTTTTCAAAGTCCCTTAAAAATTTTCCAATTTTTGTCCCAATTCTTCCCATTCCCATTGAAACTTTTCAAATCCCTCTCAAAATTGTTGAAATTCTGTTGAAGCTTTTAAAATTCTCTCTAGAATTTTCAAAATCCATGGCCACATGTTTACAATTTCACGTAACAAAATGTCTAAAATTCCAGTTGAAATTTTTTCAAAGTCCCTTAAAAATTTTCCAATTTTTGTCCCAATTCTTCCCATTCCCATTGAAACTTTTCAAATCCCTCTCAAAATTGTGGAAATTCTGTTAAAGCTTTTAAAATTCTCTCTAGAATTTTCAAAATCCATGGCCACATGTTTACAATTTCACGTAAAAAAAATGCTAACATTCTAGTTGAAATTTTTTCAAAGTCCCTTAAAAATTTTCCAATTTTTGTCCCAATTCTTCCCATTCCCATGGAAACTTTTCAAATCCCTCTCAAAATTGTTGAAATTCTGTTGAAGCTTTTAAAATTCTCTCTAGAATTTTCAAAATCCATGGCCACATGTTTACAATTTCACATAAAAAAATGGCTAAAATTCCAGTTGAAATTTTTTCAAAGTCCCTTAAAAATTTTCCAATTTTTGTCCCAATTCTTCCCATTCCCATTGAAACTTTTCAAATCCCTCTCAAAAGTGTTGAAATTCTGTTGAAGCTTTTAAAATTCTCTCTAGAATTTTCAAAATCCATGGCCACATGTTTACAATTTCACGTAAAAAAATGGCTAAAATTCCAGTTGAAATTTTTTCAAAGTCCTTTAAAAATTTTCCAATTTTTGTCCCAATTCTTCCCATTCCCATTGAAACTTTTCAAATCCCTCTCAAAAGTGTTGAAATTCTGTTGAAGCTTTTAAAATTCTCTCTAGAATTTTCAAAATCCATGTCCACATGTTCACAATTTCACGTCAAAAAATGGCTAAAATTCCAGTTGAAATTTTTTCAAAGTCCCTTAAAAATTTTCCAATTTTTGTCCCAATTCTTCCCATTCCCATTGAAACTTTTCAAATCCCTCTCAAAATTGTTGAAATTCTCTTGAAGCTTTTAAAATTCTCTCTAGAATTTTCAAAATCCATGGCCACATGTTTACAATTTCACGTAACAAAATGGCTAAAATTCCAGTTGAAATTTTTTCAAAGTCCCTTAAAAATTTTCCAATATTTGTCCCAATTCTTCCCATTCCCATTGAAACTTTTCAAATCCCTCTCAAAATTGTTGAAATTCTGTTGAAGCTTTTAAAATTCTCTCTAGAATTTTCAAAATCCATGGCCACATGTTTACAATTTCACGTCAAAAAATGGCTAAAATTCCAGTTGAAATTTTTTCAAAGTCCCATAAAAATTTTCCAATTTTTGTCCCAATTCTTCCCATTCCCATTGAAACTTTTCAAATCCCTCTCAAAATTGTTGAAATTCTCTTGAAGCTTTTAAAATTCTCTCTAGAATTTTCAAAATCCATGTCCACATGTTTACAATTTCACGTCAAAAAATGGCTAAAATTCCAGTTGAAATTTTTTCAAAGTCCCTTAAAAATTTTCCAATTTTTGTCCCAATTCTTCCCATTCCCATTGAAACTTTTCAAATCCCTCTCAAAATTGTTGAAATTCTCTTGAAGCTTTTAAAATTCTCTCTAGAATTTTCAAAATCCATGGCCACATGTTTACAATTTCATGTAAAAAAAATGCTAAAATTCTAGTTGAAATTTTTTCAAAGTCCCTTAAAAATTTTCCAATTTTTGTCCCAATTCTTCCCATTCCCATTGAAACTTTTCAAATCCCTCTCAAAAGTGTTGAAATTCTCTTGAAGCTTTTAAAATTCTCTCTAGAATTTTCAAAATCCATGGCCACATGTTTACAATTTCACGTCAAAAAATGGCTAAAATTCCAGTTGAAATTTTTTCAAAGTCCTTTAAAAATTTTCCAATTTTTGTCCCAATTCTTCCCATTCCCATTGAAACTTTTCAAATCCCTCTCAAAATTGTTGAAATTCTCTTGAAGCTTTTAAAATTCTCTCTAGAATTTTCAAAATCCATGTCCACATGTTCACAATTTCACGTCAAAAAATGGCTAAAATTCCAGTTGAAATTTTTTCAAAGTCCCTTAAAAATTTTCCAATTTTTGTCCCAATTCTTCCCATTCCCATTGAAACTTTTCAAATCCCTCTCAAAATTGTTGAAATTCTCTTGAAGCTTTTAAAATTCTCTCTAGAATTTTCAAAATCCATGTCCACATGTTTACAATTTCACGTAAAAAAATGGCTAAAATTCCAGTTGAAATTTTTTCAAAGTCCCTTAAAAATTTTCCAATTTTTGTCCCAATTCTTCCCATTCCCATTGAAACTTTTCAAATCCCTCTCAAAATTGTTGAAATTCTCTTGAAGCTTTTAAAATTCTCTCTAGAATTTTCAAAATCCATGGCCACATGTTTACAATTTCACGTCAAAAAATGGCTAAAATTCCAGTTGAAATTTTTTCAAAGTCCCTTAAAAATTTTCCAATTTTTGTCCCAATTCTTCCCATTCCCATTGAAACTTTTCAAATCCCTCTCAAAATTGTTGAAATTCTCTTGAAGCTTTTAAAATTCTCTCTAGAATTTTCAAAATCCATGGCCACATGTTTACAATTTCATGTAAAAAAAATGCTAAAATTCTAGTTGAAATTTTTTCAAAGTCCCTTAAAAGTTTTCCAATTTTTGTCCCAATTCTTCCCATTCCCATTGAAACTTTTCAAATCCCTCTCAAAAGTGTTGAAATTCTGTTGAAGCTTTTAAAATTCTCTCTAGAATTTTCAAAATCCATGTCCACATGTTTACAATTTCACGTCAAAAAATGGCTAAAATTCCAGTTGAAATTTTTTCAAAGTCCCTTAAAAATTTTCCAGTTTTTGTCCCAATTCTTCCCATTCCCATTGAAACTTTTCAAATCCCTCTCAAAAGTGTTGAAATTCTGTTGAAGCTTTTAAAATTCTCTCTAGAATTTTCAAAATCCATGGCCACATGTTCACAATTTCATGTAAAATCATGGCTAAAATTCCAGTTGAAATTTTTTCAAAGTCCCTTAAAAATTTTCCAATTTTTGTCCCAATTCTTCCCATTCCCATTGAAACTTTTCAAATCCCTCTCAAAATTGTTGAAATTCTGTTGAAGCTTTTAAAATTCTCTCTAGAATTTTCAAAATCCATGTCCACATGTTTACAATTTCACGTAAAAAAAATGCTAAAATTCCAGTTGAAATTTTTTCAAAGTCCCTTAAAAATTTTCCAATTTTTGTCCCAATTCTTCCCATTCCCATTGAAACTTTTCAAATCCCTCTCAAAATTGTTGAAATTCTCTTGAAGCTTTTAAAATTCTCTCTAGAATTTTCAAAATCCATGGCCACATGTTTACAATTTCACGTAAAAAAATTGCTAAAATTCCAGTTGAAATTTTTTCAAAGTCCTTTAAAAATTTTCCCATTTTTGTCCCAATTCTTCCCATTCCCATTGAAACTTTTCAAATCCCTCTCAAAATTGTTGAAATTCTGTTAAAGCTTTTAAAGCTCTCTCTAGAATTTTCAATATCCATGTCCACATGTTTACAATTTCATGTAAAAAAAAATGGCTAAAATTCCAGTTGAAATTTTTTCAAAGTCCCTGAAAAATTTTCCAATTTTTGTCCCAATTCTTCCCATTCCCATTGAAACTTTTCAAATCCCTCTCAAAAGTGTTGAAATTCTGTTGAAGCTTTTAAAATTCTCTCTAGAATTTTCAAAATCCATGGCCACATGTTTACAATTTCACGTCAAAAAATGGCTAAAATTCCAGTTGAAATTTTTTCAAAGTCCTTTAAAAATTTTCCAATTTTTGTCCCAATTCTTCCCATTCCCATTGAAACTTTTCAAATCCCTCTCAAAAGTGTTGAAATTCTGTTGAAGCTTTTAAAATTCTCTCTAGAATTTTCAAAATCCATGTCCACATGTTCACAATTTCACGTCAAAAAATGGCTAAAATTCCAGTTGAAATTTTTTCAAAGTCCCTTAAAAATTTTCCAATTTTTGTCCCAATTCTTCCCATTCCCATTGAAACTTTTCAAATCCCTCTCAAAATTGTTGAAATTCTCTTGAAGCTTTTAAAATTCTCTCTAGAATTTTCAAAATCCATGGCCACATGTTTACAATTTCACGTCAAAAAATGGCTAAAATTCCAGTTGAAATTTTTTCAAAGTCCCTTAAAAATTTTCCAATTTTTGTCCCAATTCTTCCCATTCCCATGGAAACTTTTCAAATCCCTCTCAAAATTGTTGAAATTCTCTTGAAGCTTTTAAAATTCTCTCTAGAATTTTCAAAATCCATGGCCACATGTTTACAATTTCACGTCAAAAAATGGCTAAAATTCCAGTTGAAATTTTTTCAAAGTCCCTTAAAAATTTTCCAATTTTTGTCCCAATTCTTCCCATTCCCATTGAAACTTTTCAAATCCCTCTCAAAATTGTTGAAATTCTCTTGAAGCTTTTAAAATTCTCTCTAGAATTTTCAAAATCCATGGCCACATGTTTACAATTTCATGTAAAAAAAATGCTAAAATTCTAGTTGAAATTTTTTCAAAGTCCCTTAAAAGTTTTCCAATTTTTGTCCCAATTCTTCCCATTCCCATTGAAACTTTTCAAATCCCTCTCAAAAGTGTTGAAATTCTGTTGAAGCTTTTAAAATTCTCTCTAGAATTTTCAAAATCCATGTCCACATGTTTACAATTTCACGTCAAAAAATGGCTAAAATTCCAGTTGAAATTTTTTCAAAGTCCCTTAAAAATTTTCCAGTTTTTGTCCCAATTCTTCCCATTCCCATTGAAACTTTTCAAATCCCTCTCAAAAGTGTTGAAATTCTGTTGAAGCTTTTAAAATTCTCTCTAGAATTTTCAAAATCCATGGCCACATGTTCACAATTTCATGTAAAATCATGGCTAAAATTCCAGTTGAAATTTTTTCAAAGTCCCTTAAAAATTTTCCAATTTTTGTCCCAATTCTTCCCATTCCCATTGAAACTTTTCAAATCCCTCTCAAAATTGTTGAAATTCTGTTGAAGCTTTTAAAATTCTCTCTAGAATTTTCAAAATCCATGTCCACATGTTTACAATTTCACGTAAAAAAAATGCTAAAATTCCAGTTGAAATTTTTTCAAAGTCCCTTAAAAATTTTCCAATTTTTGTCCCAATTCTTCCCATTCCCATTGAAACTTTTCAAATCCCTCTCAAAATTGTTGAAATTCTCTTGAAGCTTTTAAAATTCTCTCTAGAATTTTCAAAATCCATGGCCACATGTTTACAATTTCACGTAAAAAAATTGCTAAAATTCCAGTTGAAATTTTTTCAAAGTCCTTTAAAAATTTTCCCATTTTTGTCCCAATTCTTCCCATTCCCATTGAAACTTTTCAAATCCCTCTCAAAATTGTTGAAATTCTGTTAAAGCTTTTAAAGCTCTCTCTAGAATTTTCAATATCCATGTCCACATGTTTACAATTTCATGTAAAAAAAAATGGCTAAAATTCCAGTTGAAATTTTTTCAAAGTCCCTGAAAAATTTTCCAATTTTTGTCCCAATTCTTCCCATTCCCATTGAAACTTTTCAAATCCCTCTCAAAAGTGTTGAAATTCTGTTGAAGCTTTTAAAATTCTCTCTAGAATTTTCAAAATCCATGGCCACATGTTTACAATTTCACGTCAAAAAATGGCTAAAATTCCAGTTGAAATTTTTTCAAAGTCCTTTAAAAATTTTCCAATTTTTGTCCCAATTCTTCCCATTCCCATTGAAACTTTTCAAATCCCTCTCAAAAGTGTTGAAATTCTGTTGAAGCTTTTAAAATTCTCTCTAGAATTTTCAAAATCCATGTCCACATGTTCACAATTTCACGTCAAAAAATGGCTAAAATTCCAGTTGAAATTTTTTCAAAGTCCCTTAAAAATTTTCCAATTTTTGTCCCAATTCTTCCCATTCCCATTGAAACTTTTCAAATCCCTCTCAAAATTGTTGAAATTCTCTTGAAGCTTTTAAAATTCTCTCTAGAATTTTCAAAATCCATGGCCACATGTTTACAATTTCACGTCAAAAAATGGCTAAAATTCCAGTTGAAATTTTTTCAAAGTCCCTTAAAAATTTTCCAATTTTTGTCCCAATTCTTCCCATTCCCATGGAAACTTTTCAAATCCCTCTCAAAATTGTTGAAATTCTCTTGAAGCTTTTAAAATTCTCTCTAGAATTTTCAAAATCCATGGCCACATGTTTACAATTTCACGTCAAAAAATGGCTAAAATTCCAGTTGAAATTTTTTCAAAGTCCCTTCAAAATTTTCCAATTTTTGTCCCAATTCTTCCCATTCCCATTGAAACTTTTCAAATCCCTCTCAAAATTGTTGAAATTCTCTTGAAGCTTTTAAAATTCTCTCTAGAATTTTCAAAATCCATGGCCACATGTTTACAATTTCACGTAACAAAATGGCTAAAATTCCAGTTGAAATTTTTTCAAAGTCCCTTAAAAATTTTCCAATTTTTGTCCCAATTCTTCCCATTCCCATTGAAACTTTTCAAATCCCTCTCAAAATTGTTGAAATTCTGTTGAAGCTTTTAAAATTCTCTCTAGAATTTTCAAAATCCATGGCCACATGTTTACAATTTCACGTCAAAAAATGGCTAAAATTCCAGTTGAAATTTTTTCAAAGTCCCTTAAAAATTTTCCAATTTTTGTCCCAATTCTTCCCATTCCCATTGAAACTTTTCAAATCCCTCTCAAAATTGTTGAAATTCTCTTGAAGCTTTTAAAATTCTCTCTAGAATTTTCAAAATCCATGGCCACATGTTTACAATTTCACGTCAAAAAATGGCTAAAATTCCAGTTGAAATTTTTTCAAAGTCCCTTAAAAATTTTCCAATTTTTGTCCCAATTCTTCCCATTCCCATTGAAACTTTTCAAATCCCTCTCAAAATTGTTGAAATTCTCTTGAAGCTTTTAAAATTCTCTCTAGAATTTTCAAAATCCATGGCCACATGTTTACAATTTCACGTAACAAAATGGCTAAAATTCCAGTTGAAATTTTTTCAAAGTCCCTTAAAAATTTTCCAATTTTTGTCCCAATTCTTCCCATTCCCATTGAAACTTTTCAAATCCCTCTCAAAATTGTGGAAATTCTGTTAAAGCTTTTAAAATTCTCTCTAGAATTTTCAAAATCCATGGCCACATGTTTACAATTTCATGTAAAAAAAAATGGCTAAAATTCCAGTTGAAATTTTTTCAAAGTCCCTTAAAAATTTTCCAATTTTTGTCCCAATTCTTCCCATTCCCATTGAAACTTTTCAAATCCCTCTCAAAATTGTTGAAATTCTGTTGAAGCTTTTAAAATTCTCTCTAGAATTTTCAAAATCCATGGCCACATGTTTACAATTTCACGTCAAAAAATGGCTAAAATTCCAGTTGAAATTTTTTCAAAGTCCCTTAAAAATTTTCCAATTTTTGTCCCAATTCTTCCCATTCCCATTGAAACTTTTCAAATCCCTCTCAAAAGTGTTGAAATTCTCTTGAAGCTTTTAAAATTCTCTCTAGAATTTTCAAAATCCATGGCCACATGTTTACAATTTCACGTCAAAAAATGGCTAAAATTCCAGTTGAAATTTTTTCAAAGTCCCTTAAAAATTTTCCAATTTTTGTCCCAATTCTTCCCATTCCCATTGAAACTTTTCAAATCCCTCTCAAAATTGTGGAAATTCTGTTAAAGCTTTTAAAATTCTCTCTAGAATTTTCAAAATCCATGGCCACATGTTTACAATTTCATGTAAAAAAAAATTGCTAAAATTCCAGTTGAAATTTTTTCAAAGTCCCTTAAAAATTTTCCAATTTTTGTCCCAATTCTTCCCATTCCCATTGAAACTTTTCAAATCCCTCTCAAAATTGTAGAAATTCTGTTAAAGCTTTTAAAATTCTCTCTAGAATTTTCAAAATCCATGGCCACATGTTTACAATTTCACATAAAAAAATGGCTAAAATTCCAGTTGAAATTTTTTCAAAGTCCCTTAAAAATTTTCCAATTTTTGTCCCAATTCTTCCCATTCCCATTGAAACTTTTCAAATCCCTCTCAAAATTGTTGAAATTCTCTTGAAGCTTTTAAAATTCTCTCTAGAATTTTCAAAATCCATGGCCACATGTTTACAATTTCACGTAAAAAAAATGCTAACATTCTAGTTGAAATTTTTTCAAAGTCCCTTAAAAATTTTCCAATTTTTGTCCCAATTCTTCCCATTCCCATGGAAACTTTTCAAATCCCTCTCAAAATTGTTGAAATTCTCTTGAAGCTTTTAAAATTCTCTCTAGAATTTTCAAAATCCATGGCCACATGTTTACAATTTCACATAAAAAAATGGCTAAAATTCCAGTTGAAATTTTTTCAAAGTCCCTTAAAAATTTTCCAATTTTTGTCCCAATTCTTCCCATTCCCATTGAAACTTTTCAAATCCCTCTCAAAATTGTTGAAATTCTCTTGAAGCTTTTAAAATTCTCTCTAGAATTTTCAAAATCCATGTCCACATGTTTACAATTTCACGTCAAAAAATGGCTAAAATTCCAGTTGAAATTTTTTCAAAGTCCCTTAAAAATTTTCCAATTTTTGTCCCAATTCTTCCCATTCCCATTGAAACATTTCAAATCCCTCTCAAAATTGTGGAAATTCTGTTAAAGCTTTTAAAATTCTCTCTAGAATTTTCAAAATCCATGTCCACATGTTTACAATTTCATGTAAAAAAAAATGGCTAAAATTCCAGTTGAAATTTTTTCAAAGTCCCTTAAAAATTTTCCAATTTTTGTCCCAATTCTTCCCATTCCCATTGAAACTTTTCAAATCCCTCTCAAAATTGTTGAAATTCTGTTGAAGCTTTTAAAATTCTCTCTAGAATTTTCAAAATCCATGTCCACATGTTTACAATTTCACGTCAAAAAATGGCTAAAATTCCAGTTGAAATTTTTTCAAAGTCCCTTAAAAATTTTCCAATTTTTGTCCCAATTCTTCCCATTCCCATTGAAACTTTTCAAATCCCTCTCAAAATTGTTGAAATTCTCTTGAAGCTTTTAAAATTCTCTCTAGAATTTTCAAAATCCATGGCCACATGTTTACAATTTCACGTAACAAAATGTCTAAAATTCCAGTTGAAATTTTTTCAAAGTCCCTTAAAAATTTTCCAATTTTTGTCCCAATTCTTCCCATTCCCATTGAAACTTTTCAAATCCCTCTCAAAATTGTGGAAATTCTGTTGAAGCTTTTAAAATTCTCTCTAGAATTTTCAAAATCCATGTCCACATGTTTACAATTTCATGTAAAAAAAAATGGCTAAAATTCCAGTTGAAATTTTTTCAAAGTCCCTTAAAAATTTTCCAATTTTTGTCCCAATTCTTCCCATTCCCATTGAAACTTTTCAAATCCCTCTCAAAATTGTAGAAATTCTGTTAAAGCTTTTAAAATTCTCTCTAGAATTTTCAAAATCCATGGCCACATGTTTACAATTTCACATAAAAAAATGGCTAAAATTCCAGTTGAAATTTTTTCAAAGTCCCTTAAAAATTTTCCAATTTTTGTCCCAATTCTTCCCATTCCCATTGAAACTTTTCAAATCCCTCTCAAAATTGTTGAAATTCTCTTGAAGCTTTTAAAATTCTCTCTAGAATTTTCAAAATCCATGGCCACATGTTTACAATTTCACGTAAAAAAAATGCTAACATTCTAGTTGAAATTTTTTCAAAGTCCCTTAAAAATTTTCCAATTTTTGTCCCAATTCTTCCCATTCCCATGGAAACTTTTCAAATCCCTCTCAAAATTGTTGAAATTCTGTTGAAGCTTTTAAAATTCTCTCTAGAATTTTCAAAATCCATGGCCACATGTTTACAATTTCACATAAAAAAATGGCTAAAATTCCAGTTGAAATTTTTTCAAAGTCCCTTAAAAATTTTCCAATTTTTGTCCCAATTCTTCCCATTCCCATTGAAACTTTTCAAATCCCTCTCAAAACTGTTGAAATTCTCTTGAAGCTTTTAAAATTCTCTCTAGAATTTTCAAAATCCATGGCCACATGTTTACAATTTCACGTAACAAAATGGCTAAAATTCCAGTTGAAATTTTTTCAAAGTCCCTTAAAAATTTTCCAATTTTTGTCCCAATTCTTCCCATTCCCATTGAAACTTTTCAAATCCCTCTCAAAATTGTGGAAATTCTGTTAAAGCTTTTAAAATTCTCTCTAGAATTTTCAAAATCCATGTCCACATGTTTACAATTTCATGTAAAAAAAAATGGCTAAAATTCCAGTTGAAATTTTTTCAAAGTCCCTTAAAAATTTTCCAATTTTTGTCCCAATTCTTCCCATTCCCATTGAAACTTTTCAAATCCCTCTCAAAATTGTTGAAATTCTGTTGAAGCTTTTAAAATTCTCTCTAGAATTTTCAAAATCCATGGCCACATGTTTACAATTTCACGTCAAAAAATGGCTAAAATTCCAGTTGAAATTTTTTCAAAGTCCCTTAAAAATTTTCCAATTTTTGTCCGAATTCTTCCCATTCCCATTGAAACTTTTCAAATCCCTCTCAAAAGTGTTGAAATTCTGTTGAAGCTTTTAAAATTCTCTCTAGAATTTTCAAAATCCATGGCCACATGTTTACAATTTCACGTAACAAAATGTCTAAAATTCCAGTTGAAATTTTTTCAAAGTCCCTTAAAAATTTTCCAATTTTTGTCCCAATTCTTCCCATTCCCATTGAAACTTTTCAAATCCCTCTCAAAATTGTGGAAATTCTGTTAAAGCTTTTAAAATTCTCTCTAGAATTTTCAAAATCCATGGCCACATGTTTACAATTTCACGTAAAAAAAATGCTAACATTCTAGTTGAAATTTTTTCAAAGTCCCTTAAAAATTTTCCAATTTTTGTCCCAATTCTTCCCATTCCCATGGAAACTTTTCAAATCCCTCTCAAAATTGTTGAAATTCTGTTGAAGCTTTTAAAATTCTCTCTAGAATTTTCAAAATCCATGGCCACATGTTTACAATTTCACGTAACAAAATGTCTAAAATTCCAGTTGAAATTTTTTCAAAGTCCCTTAAAAATTTTCCAATTTTTGTCCCAATTCTTCCCATTCCCATTGAAACTTTTCAAATCCCTCTCAAAATTGTGGAAATTCTGTTAAAGCTTTTAAAATTCTCTCTAGAATTTTCAAAATCCATGGCCACATGTTTACAATTTCACGTAAAAAAAATGCTAACATTCTAGTTGAAATTTTTTCAAAGTCCCTTAAAAATTTTCCAATTTTTGTCCCAATTCTTCCCATTCCCATGGAAACTTTTCAAATCCCTCTCAAAATTGTTGAAATTCTGTTGAAGCTTTTAAAATTCTCTCTAGAATTTTCAAAATCCATGGCCACATGTTTACAATTTCACATAAAAAAATGGCTAAAATTCCAGTTGAAATTTTTTCAAAGTCCCTTAAAAATTTTCCAATTTTTGTCCCAATTCTTCCCATTCCCATTGAAACTTTTCAAATCCCTCTCAAAAGTGTTGAAATTCTGTTGAAGCTTTTAAAATTCTCTCTAGAATTTTCAAAATCCATGGCCACATGTTTACAATTTCACGTAAAAAAATGGCTAAAATTCCAGTTGAAATTTTTTCAAAGTCCTTTAAAAATTTTCCAATTTTTGTCCCAATTCTTCCCATTCCCATTGAAACTTTTCAAATCCCTCTCAAAATTGTTGAAATTCTCTTGAAGCTTTTAAAATTCTCTCTAGAATTTTCAAAATCCATGGCCACATGTTTACAATTTCACGTAACAAAATGGCTAAAATTCCAGTTGAAATTTTTTCAAAGTCCCTTAAAAATTTTCCAATTTTTGTCCCAATTCTTCCCATTCCCATTGAAACTTTTCAAATCCCTCTCAAAATTGTTGAAATTCTGTTGAAGCTTTTAAAATTCTCTCTAGAATTTTCAAAATCCATGGCCACATGTTTACAATTTCACGTCAAAAAATGGCTAAAATTCCAGTTGAAATTTTTTCAAAGTCCCATAAAAATTTTCCAATTTTTGTCCCAATTCTTCCCATTCCCATTGAAACTTTTCAAATCCCTCTCAAAATTGTTGAAATTCTCTTGAAGCTTTTAAAATTCTCTCTAGAATTTTCAAAATCCATGGCCACATGTTTACAATTTCACGTCAAAAAATGGCTAAAATTCCAGTTGAAATTTTTTCAAAGTCCCTTAAAAATTTTCCAATTTTTGTCCCAATTCTTCCCATTCCCATTGAAACTTTTCAAATCCCTCTCAAAATTGTTGAAATTCTCTTGAAGCTTTTAAAATTCTCTCTAGAATTTTCAAAATCCATGGCCACATGTTTACAATTTCATGTAAAAAAAATGCTAAAATTCTAGTTGAAATTTTTTCAAAGTCCCTTAAAAATTTTCCAATTTTTGTCCCAATTCTTCCCATTCCCATTGAAACTTTTCAAATCCCTCTCAAAAGTGTTGAAATTCTCTTGAAGCTTTTAAAATTCTCTCTAGAATTTTCAAAATCCATGGCCACATGTTTACAATTTCACGTCAAAAAATGGCTAAAATTCCAGTTGAAATTTTTTCAAAGTCCTTTAAAAATTTTCCAATTTTTGTCCCAATTCTTCCCATTCCCATTGAAACTTTTCAAATCCCTCTCAAAATTGTTGAAATTCTCTTGAAGCTTTTAAAATTCTCTCTAGAATTTTCAAAATCCATGTCCACATGTTCACAATTTCACGTCAAAAAATGGCTAAAATTCCAGTTGAAATTTTTTCAAAGTCCCTTAAAAATTTTCCAATTTTTGTCCCAATTCTTCCCATTCCCATTGAAACTTTTCAAATCCCTCTCAAAATTGTTGAAATTCTCTTGAAGCTTTTAAAATTCTCTCTAGAATTTTCAAAATCCATGTCCACATGTTTACAATTTCACGTAAAAAAATGGCTAAAATTCCAGTTGAAATTTTTTCAAAGTCCCTTAAAAATTTTCCAATTTTTGTCCCAATTCTTCCCATTCCCATTGAAACTTTTCAAATCCCTCTCAAAATTGTTGAAATTCTCTTGAAGCTTTTAAAATTCTCTCTAGAATTTTCAAAATCCATGGCCACATGTTTACAATTTCACGTCAAAAAATGGCTAAAATTCCAGTTGAAATTTTTTCAAAGTCCCTTAAAAATTTTCCAATTTTTGTCCCAATTCTTCCCATTCCCATTGAAACTTTTCAAATCCCTCTCAAAATTGTTGAAATTCTCTTGAAGCTTTTAAAATTCTCTCTAGAATTTTCAAAATCCATGGCCACATGTTTACAATTTCATGTAAAAAAAATGCTAAAATTCTAGTTGAAATTTTTCAAAGTCCCTTAAAAGTTTTCCAATTTTTGTCCCAATTCTTCCCATTCCCATTGAAACTTTTCAAATCCCTCTCAAAAGTGTTGAAATTCTGTTGAAGCTTTTAAAATTCTCTCTAGAATTTTCAAAATCCATGTCCACATGTTTACAATTTCACGTCAAAAAATGGCTAAAATTCCAGTTGAAATTTTTTCAAAGTCCCTTAAAAATTTTCCAGTTTTTGTCCCAATTCTTCCATTCCCATTGAAACTTTTCAAATCCCTCTCAAAAGTGTTGAAATTCTGTGAAGCTTTTAAAATTCTCTCTAGAATTTTCAAATCCATGGCCACATGTTCACAATTTCATGTAAAATCATGGCTAAAATTCCAGTTGAAATTTTTTCAAAGTCCCTTAAAAATTTTCAATTTTTGTCCCAATTCTTCCCATTCCCATTGAAACTTTTCAAATCCCTCTCAAAATTGTTGAAATTCTGTTGAAGCTTTTAAAATTCTCTCTAGAATTTTCAAAATCCATGTCCACATGTTTACAATTTCACGTAAAAAAAATGCTAAAATTCCAGTTGAAATTTTTTCAAAGTCCCTTAAAAATTTTCCAATTTTTGTCCCAATTCTTCCATTCCCATTGAAACTTTTCAAATCCCTCTCAAATTGTTGAAATTCTCTTGAAGCTTGTAAAATTCTCTCTAGAATTTTCAAAATCCATGGCCACATGTTTACAATTTCACGTAAAAAATTGCTAAAATTCAGTTGAAATTTTTCAAAGTCCTTTAAAAATTTTCCCATTTTTGTCCCAATTCTTCCCATTCCCATTGAACTTTTCAAATCCCTCTCAAAATTGTTGAAATTCTGTTAAAGCTTTTAAAATTCTCTCTAGAATTTTCAATATCCATGTCCACATGTGTTACAATTTCATGTAAAAAAAATGGCTAAAATTCCAGTTGAAATTTTTCAAAGTCCCTGAAAATTTTCCAATTTTTGTCCCAATTCTTCCCATTCCCATTGAAACTTTTCAAATCCCTCTCAAAGTGTTGAAATTCTGTGAAGCTTTTAAAATTCTCTCTAGAATTTTCAAAATCCATGGCCACATGTTTACAATTTCACGTCAAAAAATGGCTAAAATTCCAGTTGAATTTTTTCAAAGTCCTTTAAAATTTTCCAATTTTTGTCCCAATTCTTCCCATTCCCATTGAAACTTTCAAATCCCTCTCAAAAGTGTTGAAATTCTGTTGAAGCTTTTAAATTCTCTCTAGAATTTTCAAAATCCATGTCCACATGTTCACAATTTCACGTCAAAAATGGCTAAAATTCCAGTTGAAATTTTTCAAAGTCCCTTAAAAATTTTCCAATTTTTGTCCCAATTCTTCCCATTCCCATTGAAACTTTCAAATCCCTCTCAAAATTGTTGAAATTCTCTTGAAGCTTTTAAATTCTCTCTAGAATTTTCAAAATCCATGGCCACATGTTTACAATTTCACGTCAAAAAATGGCTAAAATCCAGCTAAAATTCCAGTTGAAATTTTTTCAAAGTCCCTTAAAAATTTTCCAATTTTTGTCCCAATTCTTCCCATTCCCATTGAAACTTTTCAAATCCCTCTCAAAAGTGTTGAAATTCTGTTGAAGCTTTTAAAATTCTCTCTAGAATTTTCAAAATCCATGGCCACATGTTTACAATTTCATGTAAAAAAATGGCTAAAATTCCAGTTGAAATTTTTTCAAAGTCCCTTAAAAATTTTCCAATTTTTGTCCCAATTCTTCCCATTCCCATTGAAACTTTTCAAATCCCTCTCAAAAGTGTTGAAATTCTCTTGAAGCTTTTAAAATTCTCTCTAGAATTTTCAAAATCCATGGCCACATGTTTACAATTTCACGTAACAAAATGGCTAAAATTCCAGTTGAAATTTTTTCAAAGTCCCTGAAAAATTTTCCAATTTTTGTCCCAATTCTTCCCATTCCCATTGAAACTTTTCAAATCCCTCTCAAAATTGTTGAAATTCTGTTGAAGCTTTTAAAATTCTCTCTAGAATTTTCAAAATCCATGGCCACATGTTTACAATTTCACGTCAAAAAATGGCTAAAATTCCAGTTGAAATTTTTTCAAAGTCCCATAAAAATTTTCCAATTTTTGTCCCAATTCTTCCCATTCCCATTGAAACTTTTCAAATCCCTCTCAAAATTGTTGAAATTCTGTTGAAGCTTTTAAAATTCTCTCTAGAATTTTCAAAATCCATGGCCACATGTTTACAATTTCATGTAAAAAAATGGCTAAAATTCCAGTTGAAATTTTTTCAAAGTCCCTTAAAAATTTTCCAATTTTTGTCCCAATTCTTCCCATTCCCATTGAAACTTTTCAAATCCCTCTCAAAAGTGTTGAAATTCTGTTGAAGCTTTTAAAATTCTCTCTAGAATTTTCAAAATCCATGTCCACATGTTTACAATTTCACGTCAAAAAATGGCTAAAATTCCAGTTGAAATTTTTTCAAAGTCCCTTAAAAATTTTCCAATTTTTGTCCCAATTCTTCCCATTCCCATTGAAACTTTTCAAATCCCTCTCAAAAGTGTTGAAATTCTGTTGAAGCTTTTAAAATTCTCTCTAGAATTTTCAAAATCCATGGCCACATGTTCACAATTTCATGTAAAATCATGGCTAAAATTCCAGTTGAAATTTTTTCAAAGTCCCTTAAAAATTTTCCAATTTTTGTCCCAATTCTTCCCATTCCCATTGAAACTTTTCAAATCCCTCTCAAAATTGTTGAAATTCTGTTGAAGCTTTTAAAATTCTCTCTAGAATTTTCAAAATCCATGTCCACATGTTTACAATTTCACGTAAAAAAAATGCTAAAATTCCAGTTGAAATTTTTCAAAGTCCCTTAAAAATTTTCCAATTTTTGTCCCAATTCTTCCCATTCCCATTGAAACTTTTCAAATCCCTCTCAAAATTGTAGAAATTCTGTTAAAGCTTTTAAAATTCTCTCTAGAATTTTCAATATCCATGTCCACATGTTTACAATTTCATGTAAAAAAAAATGGCTAAAATTCCAGTTGAAATTTTTTCAAAGTCCCTGAAAAATTTTCCAATTTTTGTCCCAATTCTTCCCATTCCCATTGAAACTTTTCAAATCCCTCTCAAAAGTGTTGAAATTCTGTTGAAGCTTTTAAAATTCTCTCTAGAATTTTCAAAATCCATGGCCACATGTTTACAATTTCACGTCAAAAAATGGCTAAAATTCCAGTTGAAATTTTTTCAAAGTCCTTTAAAAATTTTCCAATTTTTGTCCCAATTCTTCCCATTCCCATTGAAACTTTTCAAATCCCTCTCAAAAGTGTTGAAATTCTGTTGAAGCTTTTAAAATTCTCTCTAGAATTTTCAAAATCCATGTCCACATGTTCACAATTTCACGTCAAAAAATGGCTAAAATTCCAGTTGAAATTTTTTCAAAGTCCTTTAAAAATTTTCCAATTTTTGTCCCAATTCTTCCCATTCCCATTGAAACTTTTCAAATCCCTCTCAAAATTGTTGAAATTCTGTTGAAGCTTTTAAAATTCTCTCTAGAATTTTCAAAATCCATGTCCACATGTTTACAATTTCACGTAAAAAAAATGGCTAAAATTCCAGTTGAAATTTTTTCAAAGTCCCTTAAAAATTTTCCAATTTTTGTCCCAATTCTTCCCATTCCCATTGAAACTTTTCAAATCCCTCTCAAAATTGTTGAAATTCTCTTGAAGCTTTTAAAATTCTCTCTAGAATTTTCAAAATCCATGGCCACATGTTTACAATTTCACGTCAAAAAATGGCTAAAATTCCAGTTGAAATTTTTTCAAAGTCCCTTAAAAATTTTCCAATTTTTGTCCCAATTCTTCCATTCCCATTGAAACTTTTCAAATCCCTCTCAAAATTGTTGAAATTCTCTTGAAGCTTTTAAAATTCTCTCTAGAATTTTCAAAATCCATGGCCACATGTTTACAATTTCACGTCAAAAAATGGCTAAAATTCCAGTTGAAATTTTTTCAAAGTCCTTTAAAAATTTTCCAATTTTTGTCCCAATTCTTCCCATTCCCATTGAAACTTTTCAAATCCCTCTCAAAAGTGTTGAAATTCTGTTGAAGCTTTTAAAATTCTCTCTAGAATTTTCAAAATCCATGTCCACATGTTCACAATTTCACGTCAAAAAATGGCTAAAATTCCAGTTGAAATTTTTTCAAAGTCCCTGAAAAATTTTCCAATTTTTGTCCCAATTCTTCCCATTCCCATTGAAACTTTTCAAATCCCTCTCAAAATTGTTGAAATTCTCTTGAAGCTTTTAAAATTCTCTCTAGAATTTTCAAAATCCATGTCCACATGTTTACAATTTCACGTCAAAAAATGGCTAAAATTCCAGTTGAAATTTTTTCAAAGTCCCTTAAAAATTTTCCAATTTTTGTCCCAATTCTTCCCATTCCCATTGAAACTTTTCAAATCCCTCTCAAAATTGTTGAAATTCTCTTGAAGCTTTTAAAATTCTCTCTAGAATTTTCAAAATCCATGGCCACATATTTACAATTTCACGTCAAAAAATGGCTAAAATTCCAGTTGAAATTTTTTCAAAGTCCCTTAAAAATTTTCCAATTTTTGTCCCAATTCTTCCCATTCCCATTGAAACTTTTCAAATCCCTCTCAAAATTGTTGAAATTCTCTTGAAGCTTTTAAAATTCTCTCAGAATTTTCAAAATCCATGGCCACATGTTTACAATTTCATGTAAAAAAAATGCTAAAATTCTAGTTGAAATTTTTTCAAAGTCCCTTAAAAGTTTTCCAATTTTTGTCCCAATTCTTCCCATTCCCATTGAAACTTTTCAAATCCCTCTCAAAATTGTTGAAATTCTCTTGAAGCTTTTAAAATTCTCTCTAGAATTTTCAAAATCCATGGCCACATGTTTACAATTTCATGTAAAAAAATGGCTAAAATTCCAGTTGAAATTTTTTCAAAGTCCCTTAAAAATTTTCCAATTTTTGTCCCAATTCTTCCCATTCCCATTGAAACTTTTCAAATCCCTCTCAAAAGTGTTGAAATTCTGTTGAAGCTTTTAAAATTCTCTCTAGAATTTTCAAAATCCATGTCCACATGTTTACAATTTCACGTCAAAAAATGGCTAAAATTCCAGTTGAAATTTTTTCAAAGTCCCTGAAAAATTTTCCAATTTTTGTCCCAATTCTTCCCATTCCCATTGAAACTTTTCAAATCCCTCTCAAAAGTGTTGAAATTCTGTTGAAGCTTTTAAAATTCTCTCTAGAATTTTCAAAATCCATGGCCACATGTTCACAATTTCATGTAAAATCATGGCTAAAATTCCAGTTGAAATTTTTTCAAAGTCCCTTAAAAATTTTCCAATTTTTGTCCCAATTCTTCCCATTCCCATTGAAACTTTTCAAATCCCTCTCAAAATTGTTGAAATTCTGTTGAAGCTTTTAAAATTCTCTCTAGAATTTTCAAAATCCATGGCCACATGTTTACAATTTCACGTAAAAAAAATGCTAAAATTCCAGTTGAAATTTTTTCAAAGTCCCTTAAAAATTTTCCAATTTTTGTCCCAATTCTTCCCATTCCCATTGAAACTTTTCAAATCCCTCTCAAAATTGTTGAAATTCTCTTGAAGCTTTTAAAATTCTCTCTAGAATTTTCAAAATCCATGGCCACATGTTTACAATTTCACGTAAAAAAATTGCTAAAATTCCAGTTGAAATTTTTTCAAAGTCCTTTAAAAATTTTCCCATTTTTGTCCCAATTCTTCCCATTCCCATTGAAACTTTTCAAATCCCTCTCAAAATTGTAGAAATTCTGTTAAAGCTTTTAAAATTCTCTCTAGAATTTTCAATATCCATGTCCACATGTTTACAATTTCATGTAAAAAAAATGGCTAAAATTCCAGTTGAAATTTTTTCAAAGTCCCTGAAAAATTTTCCAATTTTTGTCCCAATTCTTCCCATTCCCATTGAAACTTTTCAAATCCCTCTCAAAAGTGTTGAAATTCTGTTGAAGCTTTTAAAATTCTCTCTAGAATTTTCAAAATCCATGGCCACATGTTTACAATTTCACGTCAAAAAATGGCTAAAATTCCAGTTGAAATTTTTTCAAAGTCCTTTAAAATTTTCCAATTTTTGTCCCAATTCTTCCCATTCCCATTGAAACTTTTCAAATCCCTCTCAAAAGTGTTGAAATTCTGTTGAAGCTTTTAAAATTCTCTCTAGAATTTTCAAAATCCATGTCCACATGTTCACAATTTCACGTCAAAAAATGGCTAAAATTCCAGTTGAAATTTTTTCAAAGTCCTTTAAAAATTTTCCAATTTTTGTCCCAATTCTTCCCATTCCCATTGAAACTTTTCAAATCCCTCTCAAAATTGTTGAAATTCTGTTGAAGCTTTTAAAATTCTCTCTAGAATTTTCAAAATCCATGTCCACATGTTTACAATTTCACGTAAAAAAAATGGCTAAAATTCCAGTTGAAATTTTTTCAAAGTCCCTTAAAAATTTTCCAATTTTTGTCCCAATTCTTCCCATTCCCATTGAAACTTTTCAAATCCCTCTCAAAATTGTTGAAATTCTCTTGAAGCTTTTAAAATTCTCTCTAGAATTTTCAAAATCCATGGCCACATGTTTACAATTTCACGTCAAAAAATGGCTAAAATTCCAGTTGAAATTTTTTCAAAGTCCCTTAAAAATTTTCCAATTTTTGTCCCAATTCTTCCCATTCCATTGAAACTTTTCAAATCCCTCTCAAAATTGTTGAAATTCTCTTGAAGCTTTTAAAATTCTCTCTAGAATTTTCAAAATCCATGGCCACATGTTTACAATTTCATGTAAAAAAAATGCTAAAATTCTAGTTGAAATTTTTTCAAAGTCCCTTAAAAGTTTTCCAATTTTTGTCCCAATTCTTCCCATTCCCATTGAAACTTTTCAAATCCCTCTCAAAATTGTTGAAATTCTGTTGAAGCTTTTAAAATTCTCTCTAGAATTTTCAAAATCCATGGCCACATGTTTACAATTTCATGTAAAAAAATGGCTAAAATTCCAGTTGAAATTTTTTCAAAGTCCCTGAAAAATTTTCCAATTTTTGTCCCAATTCTTCCCATTCCCATTGAAACTTTTCAAATCCCTCTCAAAAGTGTTGAAATTCTGTTGAAGCTTTTAAAATTCTCTCTAGAATTTTCAAAATCCATGTCCACATGTTTACAATTTCACGTCAAAAAATGGCTAAAATTCCAGTTGAAATTTTTTCAAAGTCCCTTAAAAATTTTCCAATTTTTGTCCCAATTCTTCCCATTCCCATTGAAACTTTTCAAATCCCTCTCAAAAGTGTTGAAATTCTGTTGAAGCTTTTAAAATTCTCTCTAGAATTTTCAAAATCCATGGCCACATGTTCACAATTTCACGTCAAAAAATGGCTAAAATTCCAGTTGAAATTTTTTCAAAGTCCCTTAAAAATTTTCCAATTTTTGTCCCAATTCTTCCCATTCCCATTGAAACTTTTCAAATCCCTCTCAAAATTGTTGAAATTCTGTTGAAGCTTTTAAAATTCTCTCTAGAATTTTCAAAATCCATGTCCACATGTTTACAATTTCACGTAAAAAAAATGCTAAAATTCCAGTTGAAATTTTTTCAAAGTCCCTTAAAAATTTTCCAATTTTTGTCCCAATTCTTCCCATTCCCATTGAAACTTTTCAAATCCCTCTCAAAATTGTTGAAATTCTCTTGAAGCTTTTAAAATTCTCTCTAGAATTTTCAAAATCCATGGCCACATGTTTACAATTTCACGTAAAAAAATGGCTAAAATTCCAGTTGAAATTTTTTCAAAGTCCTTTAAAAATTTTCCAATTTTTGTCCCAATTCTTCCCATTCCCATTGAAACTTTTCAAATCCCTCTCAAAATTGTAGAAATTCTGTTAAAGCTTTTAAAATTCTCTCTAGAATTTTCAATATCCATGTCCACATGTTTACAATTTCATGTAAAAAAAATGGCTAAAATTCCAGTTGAAATTTTTTCAAAGTCCCTGAAAAATTTTCCAATTTTTGTCCCAATTCTTCCCATTCCCATTGAAACTTTTCAAATCCCTCTCAAAATTGTAGAAATTCTGTTAAAGCTTTTAAAATTCTCTCTAGAATTTTCAAAATCCATGGCCACATGTTTACAATTTCACATAAAAAAATTGCTAAAATTCCAGTTGAAATTTTTTCAAAGTCCCTGAAAAATTTTCCAATTTTTGTCCCAATTCTTCCCATTCCCATTGAAACTTTTCAAATCCCTCTCAAAATTGTTGAAATTCTCTTGAAGCTTTTAAAATTCTCTCTAGAATTTTCAAAATCCATGGCCACATGTTTACAATTTCACGTAAAAAAAATGCTAAAATTCTAGTTGAAATTTTTTCAAAGTCCCTGAAAAATTTTCCAATTTTTGTCCCAATTCTTCCCATTCCCATTGAAACTTTTCAAATCCCTCTCAAAATTGTTGAAATTCTCTTGAAGCTTTTAAAATTCTCTCTAGAATTTTCAAAATCCATGTCCACATGTTTACAATTTCACGTCAAAAAATGGCTAAAATTCCAGTTGAAATTTTTTCAAAGTCCCTGAAAAATTTTCCAATTTTTGTCCCAATTCTTCCCATTCCCATTGAAACTTTTCAAATCCCTCTCAAAATTGTTGAAATTCTCTTGAAGCTTTTAAAATTCTCTCTAGAATTTTCAAAATCCATGGCCACATGTTTACAATTTCACGTAAAAAAATGGCTAAAATTCCAGTTGAAATTTTTTCAAAGTCCCTGAAAAATTTTCCAGTTTTTGTCCCAATTCTTCCCATTCCCATTGAAACTTTTCAAATCCCTCTCAAAATTGTAGAAATTCTGTTAAAGCTTTTAAAATTCTCTCTAGAATTTTCAAAATCCATGGCCACATGTTTACAATTTCACGTCAAAAAATGGCTAAAATTCCAGTTGAAATTTTTTCAAAGTCCCTTAAAAATTTTCCAATTTTTGTCCCAATTCTTCCCATTCCCATTGAAACTTTTCAAATCCCTCTCAAAATTGTTGAAATTCTGTTGAAGCTTTTAAAATTCTCTCTAGAATTTTCAAAATCCATGGCCACATGTTTACAATTTCATGTAAAAAAATGGCTAAAATTCCAGTTGAAATTTTTTCAAAGTCCCTTAAAAATTTTCCAATTTTTGTCCCAATTCTTCCCATTCCCATTGAAACTTTTCAAATCCCTCTCAAAATTGTTGAAATTCTGTTAAAGCTTTTAAAATTCTCTCTAGAATTTTCAAAATCCATGTCCACATGTTTACAATTTTACGTAAAAAAATTGCTAAAATTCCAGTTGAAATTTTTTCAAAGTCCCTTAAAAATTTTCCAATTTTTGTCCCAATTCTTCCCATTCCCATTGAAACTTTTCAAATCCCTCTCAAAATTGTTGAAATTCTCTTGAAGCTTTTAAAATTCTCTCTAGAATTTTCAAAATCCATGGCCACATGTTTACAATTTCATGTAAAAAAATGGCTAAAATTCCAGTTGAAATTTTTTCAAAGTCCCTTAAAAATTTTCCAATTTTTGTCCCAATTCTTCCCATTCCCATTGAAACTTTTCAAATCCCTCTCAAAAGTGTTGAAATTCTGTTGAAGCTTTTAAAATTCTCTCTAGAATTTTCAAAATCCATGTCCACATGTTTACAATTTCACGTCAAAAAATGGCTAAAATTCCAGTTGAAATTTTTTCAAAGTCCCTTAAAAATTTTCCAATTTTTGTCCCAATTCTTCCCATTCCCATTGAAACTTTTCAAATCCCTCTCAAAAGTGTTGAAATTCTGTTAAGCCTTTTAAAATTCTCTCTAGAATTTTCAAAATCCATGGCCACATGTTTACAATTTCACGTCAAAAAATGGCTAAAATTCCAGTTGAAATTTTTTCAAAGTCCCTTAAAAATTTTCCAATTTTTGTCCCAATTCTTCCCATTCCCATTGAAACTTTTCAAATCCCTCTCAAAATTGTTGAAATTCTCTTGAAGCTTTTAAAATTCTCTCTAGAATTTTCAAAATCCATGGCCACATGTTTACAATTTCACGTCAAAAAATGGCTAAAATTCCAGTTGAAATTTTTTCAAAGTCCCTTAAAAATTTTCCAATTTTTGTCCCAATTCTTCCCATTCCCATTGAAACTTTTCAAATCCCTCTCAAAATTGTTGAAATTCTCTTGAAGCTTTTAAAATTCTCTCTAGAATTTTCAAAATCCATGGCCACATGTTTACAATTTCACATAAAAAAATTGTTAAAATTCCAGTTGAAATTTTTTCAAAGTCCCTTAAAAATTTTCCAATTTTTGTCCCAATTCTTCCCATTCCCATTGAAACTTTTCAAATCCCTCTCAAAATTGTTGAAATTCTGTTGAAGCTTTTAAAATTCTCTCTAGAATTTTCAAAATCCATGGCCACATGTTTACAATTTCACGTCAAAAAATGGCTAAAATTCCAGTTGAAATTTTTTCAAAGTCCCTTAAAAATTTTCCAATTTTTGTCCCAATTCTTCCCATTCCCATTGAAACTTTTCAAATCCCTCTCAAAATTGTTGAAATTCTGTTGAAGCTTTTAAAATTCTCTCTAGAATTTTCAAAATCCATGGCCACATGTTTACAATTTCACGTCAAAAAATGGCTAAAATTCCAGTTGAAATTTTTTCAAAGTCCCTTAAAAATTTTCCAATTTTTGTCCCAATTCTTCCCATTCCCATTGAAACTTTTCAAATCCCTCTCAAAATTGTTGAAATTCTGTTGAAGCTTTTAAAATTCTCTCTAGAATTTTCAAAATCCATGGCCACATGTTTACAATTTCACGTCAAAAAATGGCTAAAATTCCAGTTGAAATTTTTTCAAAGTCCCTTAAAAATTTTCCAATTTTTGTCCCAATTCTTCCCATTCCCATTGAAACTTTTCAAATCCCTCTCAAAATTGTTGAAATTCTCTTGAAGCTTTTTAAAATTCTCTCTAGAATTTTCAAAATCCATGGCCACATGTTTACAATTTCACGTCAAAAAATGGCTAAAATTCCAGTTGAAATTTTTTCAAAGTCCCTTAAAAATTTTCCAATTTTTGTCCCAATTCTTCCCATTCCCATTGAAACTTTTCAAATCCCTCTCAAAATTGTTGAAATTCTCTTGAAGCTTTTAAAATTCTCTCTAGAATTTTCAAAATCCATGGCCACATGTTTACAATTTCACATAAAAAAATTGTTAAAATTCCAGTTGAAATTTTTTCAAAGTCCCTTAAAAATTTTCCAATTTTTGTCCCAATTCTTCCCATTCCCATTGAAACTTTTCAAATCCCTCTCAAAATTGTTGAAATTCTGTTGAAGCTTTTAAAATTCTCTCTAGAATTTTCAAAATCCATGGCCACATGTTACAATTTCACGTCAAAAAATGGCCTAAAATTCCAGTTGAAATTTTTTCAAAGTCCCTTAAAAATTTTCCAATTTTTGTCCCAATTCTTCCCATTCCCATTGAAACTTTTCAAATCCCTCTCAAAATTGTTGAAATTCTGTTGAAGCTTTTAAAATTCTCTCTAGAATTTTCAAAATCCATGGCCACATGTTTACAATTTCACGTCAAAAAATGGCTAAAATTCCAGTTGAAATTTTTTCAAAGTCCCTTAAAATTTTCCAATTTTTGTCCCAATTCTTCCCATTCCCATTGAAACTTTTCAAATCCCTCTCAAAATTGTTGAAATTCTGTTGAAGCTTTTAAAATTCTCTCTAGAATTTTCAAAATCCATGTCCACATGTTTACAATTTCACGTCAAAAAATGGCTAAAATTCCAGTTGAAATTTTTTCAAAGTCCCTTAAAAATTTTCCAATTTTTGTCCCAATTCTTCCCATTCCCATTGAAACTTTTCAAATCCCTCTCAAAATTGTAGAAATTCTGTTGAAGCTTTTAAAATTCTCTCTAGAATTTTCAAAATCCATGTCCACATGTTTACAATTTCACGTCAAAAAATGGCTAAAATTCCAGTTGAAATTTTTTCAAAGTCCCTTAAAAATTTTCCAATTTTTGTCCCAATTCTTCCCATTCCCATTGAAACTTTTCAAATCCCTCTCAAAATTGTTGAAATTCTCTTGAAGCTTTTAAAATTCTCTCTAGAATTTTCAAAATCCATGTCCACATGTTTACAATTTCACGTCAAAAAATGGCTAAAATTCCAGTTGAAATTTTTTCAAAGTCCCTTAAAAATTTTCCAATTTTTGTCCCAATTCTTCCCATTCCCATTGAAACTTTTCAAATCCCTCTCAAAATTGTTGAAATTCTCTTGAAGCTTTTAAAATTCTCTCTAGAATTTTCAAAATCCATGGCCACATGTTTACAATTTCACGTCAAAAAATGGCTAAAATTCCAGTTGAAATTTTTTCAAAGTCCCTTAAAAATTTTCCAATTTTTGTCCCAATTCTTCCCATTCCCATTGAAACTTTTCAAATCCCGCTCAAAATTGTTGAAATTCTGTTAAAGCTTTTAAAATTCTCTCTAGAATTTTCAAAATCCATGGCCACATGTTTACAATTTCACGTCAAAAAATGGCTAAAATTCCAGTTGAAATTTTTTCAAAGTCCCTTAAAAATTTTCCAATTTTTGTCCCAATTCTTCCCATTCCCATTGAAACTTTTCAAATCCCTCTCAAAATTGTTGAAATTCTGTTGAAGCTTTTAAAATTCTCTCTAGAATGTTCAAAATCCATGGCCACATGTTTACAATTTCACGTCAAAAAATGGCTAAAATTCCAGCTGAAATTTTTTCAAAGTCCCTTAAAAATTTTCCAATTTTTGTCCCAATTCTTCCCATTCCCATTGAAACTTTTCAAATCCCTCTCAAAATTGTTGAAATTCTGTTGAAGCTTTTAAAATTCTCTCTAGAATTTTCAAAATCCATGGCCACATGTTTACAATTTCACGTCAAAAAATGGCTAAAATTCCAGTTGAAATTTTTTCAAAGTCCCTTAAAAATTTTCCAATTTTTGTCCCAATTCTTCCCATTCCCATTGAAACTTTTCAAATCCCTCTCAAAATTGTTGAAATTCTCTTGAAGCTTTTAAAATTCTCTCTAGAATTTTCAAAATCCATGGCCACATGTTTACAATTTCACGTCAAAAAATGGCTAAAATTCCAGTTGAAATTTTTTCAAAGTCCCTTAAAAATTTTCCAATTTTTGTCCCAATTCTTCCCATTCCCATTGAAACTTTTCAAATCCCTCTCAAAATTGTTGAAATTCTGTTGAAGCTTTTAAAATTCTCTCTAGAATTTTCAAAATCCATGGCCACATGTTTACAATTTCACGTCAAAAAATGGCTAAAATTCCAGTTGAAATTTTTTCAAAGTCCCTTAAAAATTTTCCAATTTTTGTCCCAATTCTTCCCATTCCCATTGAAACTTTTCAAATCCCTCTCAAAATTGTTGAAATTCTGTTGAAGCTTTTAAAATTCTCTCTAGAATTTTCAAAATCCATGGCCACATGTTTACAATTTCACGTCAAAAAATGGCTAAAATTCCAGTTGAAATTTTTTCAAAGTCCCTTAAAAATTTTCCAATTTTTGTCCCAATTCTTCCCATTCCCATTGAAACTTTTCAAATCCCTCTCAAAATTGTTGAAATTCTCTTGAAGCTTTTAAAATTCTCTCTAGAATTTTCAAAATCCATGGCCACATGTTTACAATTTCACGTCAAAAAATGGCTAAAATTCCAGTTGAAATTTTTCAAAGTCCCTTAAAAATTTTCCAATTTTTGTCCCAATTCTTCCCATTCCCATTGAAACTTTTCAAATCCCTCTCAAAATTGTTGAAATTCTCTTGAAGCTTTTAAAATTCTCTCTAGAATTTTCAAAATCCATGTCCACATGTTTACAATTTCACGTAAAAAATGGCTAAAATTCCAGTTGAAATTTTTTCAAAGTCCCTTCAAAATTTTCCAATTTTTGTCCCAATTCTTCCCATTCCCATTGAAACTTTTCAAATCCCTCTCAAAATTGTTGAAATTCTGTTGAAGCTTTTAAAATTCTCTCTAGAATTTTCAAAATCCATGGCCACATGTTTACAATTTCACGTCAAAAAATGGCTAAAATTCCAGTTGAAAGTTTTTCAAAGTCCCTTAAAAATTTTCCAATTTTTGTCCCAATTCTTCCCATTCCCATTGAAACTTTTCAAATCCCGCTCAAAATTGTTGAAATTCTGTTAAAGCTTTTAAAATTCTCTCTAGAATTTTCAAAATCCATGGCCACATGTTTACAATTTCACGTCAAAAAATGGCTAAAATTCCAGTTGAAATTTTTTCAAAGTCCCTTAAAAATTTTCCAATTTTTGTCCCAATTCTTCCCATTCCCATTGAAACTTTTCAAATTCCTCTCAAAATTGTTGAAATTCTGTTGAAGCTTTTAAAATTCTCTCTAGAATTTTCAAAATCCATGGCCACGTGTTTACAATTTCACGTCAAAAAATGGCTAAAATTCCAGCTGAAATTTTTTCAAAGTCCCTTAAAAATTTTCCAATTTTTGTCCCAATTCTTCCCATTCCCATTGAAACTTTTCAAATCCCTCTCAAAATTGTAGAAATTCTGTTGAAGCTTTTAAAATTCTCTCTAGAATTTTCAAAATCCATGGCCACATGTTTACAATTTCACGTCAAAAAATGGCTAAAATTCCAGTTGAAATTTTTTCAAAGTCCCTTAAAAATTTTCCAATTTTTGTCCCAATTCTTCCCATTCCCATTGAAACTTTTCAAATCCCTCTCAAAATTGTTGAAATTCTCTTGAAGCTTTTAAAATTCTCTCTAGAATTTTCAAAATCCATGGCCACATGTTTACAATTTCACGTCAAAAAATGGCTAAAATTCCAGTTGAAATTTTTTCAAAGTCCCTTAAAAATTTTCCAATTTTTGTCCCAATTCTTCCCATTCCCATTGAAACTTTTCAAATCCCTCTCAAAATTGTTGAAATTCTCTTGAAGCTTTTAAAATTCTCTCTAGAATGTTCAAAATCCATGGCCACATGTTTACAATTTCACGTCAAAAAATGGCTAAAATTCCAGCTGAAATTTTTTCAAAGTCCCTTAAAAATTTTCCAATTTTTGTCCCAATTCTTCCCATTCCCATTGAAACTTTTCAAATCCCTCTCAAAATTGTTGAAATTCTGTTGAAGCTTTTAAAATTCTCTCTAGAATTTTCAAAATCCATGGCCACATGTTTACAATTTCACATAAAAAAATGGCTAAAATTCCAGTTGAAATTTTTTCAAAGTCCCTTAAAAATTTTCCAATTTTTGTCCCAATTCTTCCCATTCCCATTGAAACTTTTCAAATCCCTCTCAAAATTGTTGAAATTCTGTTGAAGCTTTTAAAATTCTCTCTAGAATTTTCAAAATCCATGGCCACATGTTTACAATTTCACGTCAAAAAATGGCTAAAATTCCAGTTGAAATTTTTTCAAAGTCCCTTAAAAATTTTCCAATTTTTGTCCCAATTCTTCCCATTCCCATTGAAACTTTTCAAATCCCTCTCAAAATTGTTGAAATTCTCTTGAAGCTTTTAAAATTCTCTCTAGAATTTTCAAAATCCATGGCCACATGTTTACAATTTCACGTCAAAAAATGGCTAAAATTCCAGTTGAAATTTTTTCAAAGTCCCTTAAAAATTTTCCAATTTTTGTCCCAATTCTTCCCATTCCCATTGAAACTTTTCAAATCCCTCTCAAAATTGTTGAAATTCTGTTGAAGCTTTTAAAATTCTCTCTAGAATTTTCAAAATCCATGGCCACATGTTTACAATTTCACGTCAAAAAATGGCTAAAATTCCAGTTGAAATTTTTTCAAAGTCCCTTAAAAATTTTCCAATTTTTGTCCCAATTCTTCCCATTCCCATTGAAACTTTTCAAATCCCTCTCAAAATTGTTGAAATTCTGTTGAAGCTTTTAAAATTCTCTCTAGAATTTTCAAAATCCATGGCCACATGTTTACAATTTCACGTCAAAAAATGGCTAAAATTCCAGTTGAAAGTTTTTCAAAGTCCCTTAAAAATTTTCCAATTTTTGTCCCAATTCTTCCCATTCCCATTGAAACTTTTCAAATCCCGCTCAAAATTGTTGAAATTCTGTTAAAGCTTTTAAAATTCTCTCTAGAATTTTCAAAATCCATGGCCACATGTTTACAATTTCACGTAAAAAATGGCTAAAATTCCAGTTGAAATTTTTTCAAAGTCCCTTAAAAATTTTCCAATTTTTGTCCCAATTCTTCCCATTCCCATTGAAACTTTTCAAATCCCTCTCAAAATTGTTGAAATTCTCTTGAAGCTTTTAAAATTCTCTCTAGAATTTTCAAAATCCATGGCCACATGTTTACAATTTCACGTCAAAAAATGGCTAAAATTCCAGTTGAAATTTTTTCAAAGTCCCTGAAAAATTTTCCAATTTTTGTCCCAATTCTTCCCATTCCCATTGAAACTTTTCAAATCCCGCTCAAAATTGTTGAAATTCTGTTAAAGCTTTTAAAATTCTCTCTAGAATTTTCAAAATCCATGGCCACATGTTTACAATTTCACATAAAAAAATGGCTAAAATTCCAGTTGAAATTTTTTCAAAGTCCCTTAAAAATTTTCCAATTTTTGTCCCAATTCTTCCCATTCCCATTGAAACTTTTCAAATTCCTCTCAAAATTGTTGAAATTCTGTTGAAGCTTTTAAAATTCTCTCTAGAATTTTCAAAATCCATGGCCACGTGTTTACAATTTCACATCAAAAAATGGCTAAAATTCCAGCTGAAATTTTTTCAAAGTCCCTTAAAAATTTTCCAATTTTTGTCCCAATTCTTCCCATTCCCATTGAAACTTTTCAAATCCCTCTCAAAATTGTAGAAATTCTGTTGAAGCTTTTAAAATTCTCTCTAGAATTTTCAAAATCCATGGCCACATGTTTACAATTTCACGTCAAAAAATGGCTAAAATTCCAGTTGAAATTTTTTCAAAGTCCCTTCAAAATTTTCCAATTTTTGTCCCAATTCTTCCCATTCCCATTGAAACTTTTCAAATCCCTCTCAAAATTGTTGAAATTCTCTTGAAGCTTTTAAAATTCTCTCTAGAATTTTCAAAATCCATGGCCACATGTTTACAATTTCACGTCAAAAAATGGCTAAAATTCCAGTTGAAATTTTTTCAAAGTCCCTTAAAAATTTTCCAATTTTTGTCCCAATTCTTCCCATTCCCATTGAAACTTTTCAAATCCCTCTCAAAATTGTTGAAATTCTCTTGAAGCTTTTAAAATTCTCTCTAGAATTTTCAAAATCCATGGCCACATGTTTACAATTTCACGTCAAAAAATGGCTAAAATTCCAGTTGAAATTTTTTCAAAGTCCCTTAAAAATTTTCCAATTTTTGTCCCAATTCTTCCCATTCCCATTGAAACTTTTCAAATCCCTCTCAAAATTGTTGAAATTCTCTTGAAGCTTTTAAAATTCTCTCTAGAATTTTCAAAATCCATGGCCACATGTTTACAATTTCACGTCAAAAAATGGCTAAAATTCCAGCTGAAATTTTTTCAAAGTCCCTTAAAAATTTTCCAATTTTTGTCCCAATTCTTCCCATTCCCATTGAAACTTTTCAAATCCCGCTCAAAATTGTAGAAATTCTGTTGAAGCTTTTAAAATTCTCTCTAGAATTTTCAAAATCCATGGCCACATGTTTACAATTTCACGTCAAAAAATGGCTAAAATTCCAGTTGAAATTTTTTCAAAGTCCCTTAAAAAATTTCCAATTTTTGTCCCAATTCTTCCCATTCCCATTGAAACTTTTCAAATCCCTCTCAAAATTGTTGAAATTCTCTTGAAGCTTTTAAAATTCTCTCTAGAATTTTCAAAATCCATGGCCACATGTTTACAATTTCACGTCAAAAAATTGCTAAAATTCCAGTTGAAATTTTTTCAAAGTCCCTTAAAAATTTTCCAATTTTTGTCCCAATTCTTCCCATTCCCATTGAAACTTTTCAAATCCCTCTCAAAATTGTTGAAATTCTCTTGAAGCTTTTAAAATTCTCTTTAGAATTTTCAAAATCCATGGCCACATGTTTACAATTTCACGTCAAAAAATGGCTAAAATTCCAGTTGAAATTTTTTCAAAGTCCCTTAAAAATTTTCCAATTTTTGTCCCAATTCTTCCCATTCCCATTGAAACTTTTCAAATCCCTCTCAAAATTGTTGAAATTCTCTTGAAGCTTTTAAAATTCTCTCTAGAATTTTCAAAATCCATGGCCACATGTTTACAATTTCACGTCAAAAAATGGCTAAAATTCCAGTTGAAATTTTTTCAAAGTCCCTTAAAAATTTTCCAATTTTTGTCCCAATTCTTCCCATTCCCATTGAAACTTTTCAAATCCCTCTCAAAATTGTTGAAATTCTCTTGAAGCTTTTAAAATTCTCTCTAGAATTTTCAAAATCCATGGCCACATGTTTACAATTTCACATAAAAAAATTGTTAAAATTCCAGTTGAAATTTTTTCAAAGTCCCTTAAAAATTTTCCAATTTTTGTCCCAATTCTTCCCATTCCCATTGAAACTTTTCAAATCCCTCTCAAAATTGTTGAAATTCTCTTGAAGCTTTTAAAATTCTCTCTAGAATTTTCAAAATCCATGTCCACATGTTTACAATTTCACGTCAAAAAATGGCTAAAATTCCAGTTGAAATTTTTTCAAAGTCCCTTAAAAATTTTCCAATTTTTGTCCCAATTCTTCCCATTCCCATTGAAACTTTTCAAATCCCTCTCAAAATTGTTGAAATTCTGTTGAAGCTTTTAAAATTCTCTCTAGAATTTTCAAAATCCATGGCCACATGTTTACAATTTCACATCAAAAAATGGCTAAAATTCCAGTTGAAATTTTTTCAAAGTCCCTTAAAAATTTTCCAATTTTTGTCCCAATTCTTCCCATTCCCATTGAAACTTTTCAAATCCCTCTCAAAATTGTTGAAATTCTGTTGAAGCTTTTAAAATTCTCTCTAGAATTTTCAAAATCCATGGCCACATGTTTACAATTTCACGTCAAAAAATGGCTAAAATTCCAGTTGAAATTTTTTCAAAGTCCCTTAAAAATTTTCCAATTTTTGTCCCAATTCTTCCCATTCCCATTGAAACTTTTCAAATCCCGCTCAAAATTGTTGAAATTCTGTTGAAGCTTTTAAAATTCTCTCTAGAATTTTCAAAATCCATGGCCACATGTTTACAATTTCACATAAAAAAATGGCTAAAATTCCAGTTGAAATTTTTTCAAAGTCCCTTAAAAATTTTCCAATTTTTGTCCCAATTCTTCCCATTCCCATTGAAACTTTTCAAATCCCTCTCAAAATTGTTGAAATTCTGTTGAAGCTTTTAAAATTCTCTCTAGAATTTTCAAAATCCATGTCCACATGTTTACAATTTCACGTCAAAAAATGGCTAAAATTCCAGTTGAAATTTTTTCAAAGTCCCTTAAAAATTTTCCAATTTTTGTCCCAATTCTTCCCATTCCCATTGAAACTTTTCAAATCCCTCTCAAAATTGTTGAAATTCTGTTGAAGCTTTTAAAATTCTCTCTAGAATTTTCAAAATCCATGTCCACATGTTTACAATTTCACGTCAAAAAATGGCTAAAATTCCAGTTGAAATTTTTTCAAAGTCCCTTAAAAATTTTCCAATTTTTGTCCCAATTCTTCCCATTCCCATTGAAACTTTTCAAATCCCTCTCAAAATTGTTGAAATTCTGTTGAAGCTTTTAAAATTCTCTCTAGAATTTTCAAAATCCATGGCCACATGTTTACAATTTCACGTCAAAAAATGGCTAAAATTCCAGTTGAAATTTTTTCAAAGTCCCTTCAAAATTTTCCAATTTTTGTCCCAATTCTTCCCATTCCCATTGAAACTTTTCAAATCCCTCTCAAAATTGTAGAAATTCTGTTGAAGCTTTTAAAATTCTCTCTAGAATTTTCAAAATCCATGTCCACATGTTTACAATTTCACGTCAAAAAATGGCTAAAATTCCAGTTGAAATTTTTTCAAAGTCCCTTAAAAAATTTCCAATTTTTGTCCCAATTCTTCCCATTCCCATTGTAACTTTTCAAATCCCTCTCAAAATTGTTGAAATTCTCTTGAAGCTTTTAAAATTCTCTCTAGAATTTTCAAAATCCATGTCCACATGTTTACAATTTCACGTCAAAAAATGGCTAAAATTCCAGTTGAAATTTTTTCAAAGTCCCTTAAAAATTTTCCAATTTTTGTCCCAATTCTTCCCATTCCCATTGAAACTTTTCAAATCCCTCTCAAAATTGTTGAAATTCTGTTGAAGCTTTTAAAATTCTCTCTAGAATTTTCAAAATCCATGGCCACATGTTTACAATTTCACGTCAAAAAATGGCTAAAATTCCAGTTGAAATTTTTTCAAAGTCCCTTAAAAATTTTCCAATTTTTGTCCCAATTCTTCCCATTCCCATTGAAACTTTTCAAATCCCGCTCAAAATTGTTGAAATTCTGTTAAAGCTTTTAAAATTCTCTCTAGAATTTTCAAAATCCATGGCCACGTGTTTACAATTTCACATAAAAAAATGGCTAAAATTCCAGTTGAAATTTTTTCAAAGTCCCTTAAAAATTTTCCAATTTTTGTCCCAATTCTTCCCATTCCCATTGAAACTTTTCAAATTCCTCTCAAAATTGTTGAAATTCTGTTGAAGCTTTTAAAATTCTCTCTAGAATTTTCAAAATCCATGGCCACATGTTTACAATTTCACGTCAAAAAATGGCTAAAATTCCAGTTGAAATTTTTTCAAAGTCCCTTAAAAATTTTCCAATTTTTGTCCCAATTCTTCCCATTCCCATTGAAACTTTTCAAATCCCTCTCAAAATTGTTGAAATTCTCTTGAAGCTTTTAAAATTCTCTCTAGAATTTTCAAAATCCATGGCCACATGTTTACAATTTCACGTCAAAAAATGGCTAAAATTCCAGTTGAAATTTTTTCAAAGTCCCTTCAAAATTTTCCAATTTTTGTCCCAATTCTTCCCATTCCCATTGAAACTTTTCAAATCCCTCTCAAAATTGTAGAAATTCTGTTGAAGCTTTTAAAATTCTCTCTAGAATTTTCAAAATCCATGGCCACATGTTTACAATTTCACGTCAAAAAATGGCTAAAATTCCAGTTGAAATTTTTTCAAAGTCCCTTAAAAATTTTCCAATTTTTGTCCCAATTCTTCCCATTCCCATTGAAACTTTTCAAATCCCTCTCAAAATTGTTGAAATTCTCTTGAAGCTTTTAAAATTCTCTCTAGAATTTTCAAAATCCATGGCCACATGTTTACAATTTCACGTCAAAAAATGGCTAAAATTCCAGTTGAAATTTTTTCAAAGTCCCTTAAAAATTTTCCAATTTTTGTCCCAATTCTTCCCATTCCCATTGAAACTTTTCAAATCCCTCTCAAAATTGTTGAAATTCTGTTGAAGCTTTTAAAATTCTCTCTAGAATTTTCAAAATCCATGGCCACATGTTTACAATTTCACGTCAAAAAATGGCTAAAATTCCAGTTGAAATTTTTTCAAAGTCCCTTAAAAATTTTCCAATTTTTGTCCCAATTCTTCCCATTCCCATTGAAACTTTTCAAATCCCGCTCAAAATTGTTGAAATTCTGTTAAAGCTTTTAAAATTCTCTCTAGAATTTTCAAAATCCATGGCCACATGTTTACAATTTCACGTCAAAAAATGGCTAAAATTCCAGTTGAAATTTTTTCAAAGTCCCTTAAAAATTTTCCAATTTTTGTCCCAATTGTTCCCATTCCCATTGAAACTTTTCAAATTCCTCTCAAAATTGTTGAAATTCTGTTGAAGCTTTTAAAATTCTCTCTAGAATTTTCAAAATCCATGGCCACATGTTTACAATTTCACGTCAAAAAATGGCTAAAATTCCAGTTGAAATTTTTTCAAAGTCCCTTAAAAATTTTCCAATTTTTGTCCCAATTCTTCCCATTCCCATTGAAACTTTTCAAATCCCTCTCAAAATTGTAGAAATTCTGTTGAAGCTTTTAAAATTCTCTCTAGAATTTTCAAAATCCATGGCCACATGTTTACAATTTCACGTCAAAAAATGGCTAAAATTCCAGCTGAAATTTTTTCAAAGTCCCTTAAAAATTTTCCAATTTTTGTCCCAATTCTTCCCATTCCCATTGAAACTTTTCAAATCCCTCTCAAAATTGTAGAAATTCTGTTGAAGCTTTTAAAATTCTCTCTAGAATTTTCAAAATCCATGGCCACATGTTTACAATTTCACGTCAAAAAATGGCTAAAATTCCAGTTGAAATTTTTTCAAAGTCCCTTAAAAAATTTCCAATTTTTGTCCCAATTCTTCCCATTCCCATTGAAACTTTTCAAATCCCTCTCAAAATTGTTGAAATTCTCTTGAAGCTTTTAAAATTCTCTCTAGAATTTTCAAAATCCATGTCCACATGTTTACAATTTCACGTCAAAAAATGGCTAAAATTCCAGTTGAAATTTTTTCAAAGTCCCTTAAAAATTTTCCAATTTTTGTCCCAATTCTTCCCATTCCCATTGAAACTTTTCAAATCCCTCTCAAAATTGTTGAAATTCTGTTGAAGCTTTTAAAATTCTCTCTAGAATTTTCAAAATCCATGGCCACATGTTTACAATTTCACGTCAAAAAATGGCTAAAATTCCAGTTGAAATTTTTTCAAAGTCCCTTAAAAATTTTCCAATTTTTGTCCCAATTCTTCCCATTCCCATTGAAACTTTTCAAATCCCGCTCAAAATTGTTGAAATTCTGTTAAAGCTTTTAAAATTCTCTCTAGAATTTTCAAAATCCATGGCCACATGTTTACAATTTCACATAAAAAAATGGCTAAAATTCCAGTTGAAATTTTTTCAAAGTCCCTTAAAAATTTTCCAATTTTTGTCCCAATTGTTCCCATTCCCATTGAAACTTTTCAAATTCCTCTCAAAATTGTTGAAATTCTGTTGAAGCTTTTAAAATTCTCTCTAGAATTTTCAAATTCCATGGCCACATGTTTACAATTTCACGTCAAAAAATGGCTAAAATTCCAGCTGAAATTTTTTCAAAGTCCCTTAAAAATTTTCCAATTTTTGTCCCAATTCTTCCCATTCCCATTGAAACTTTTCAAATCCCTCTCAAAATTGTAGAAATTCTGTTGAAGCTTTTAAAATTCTCTCTAGAATTTTCAAAATCCATGTCCACATGTTTACAATTTCACGTCAAAAAATGGCTAAAATTCCAGTTGAAATTTTTTCAAAGTCCCTTAAAAGTTTTCCAATTTTTGTCCCAATTCTTCCCATTCCCATTGAAACTTTTCAAATCCCTCTCAAAATTGTTGAAATTCTCTTGAAGCTTTTAAAATTCTCTCTAGAATTTTCAAAATCCATGGCCACATGTTTACAATTTCACGTCAAAAAATGGCTAAAATTCCAGTTGAAATTTTTTCAAAGTCCCTTAAAAATTTTCCAATTTTTGTCCCAATTCTTCCCATTCCCATTGAAACTTTTCAAATCCCTCTCAAAATTGTTGAAATTCTCTTGAAGCTTTTAAAATTCTCTCTAGAATTTTCAAAATCCATGGCCACATGTTTACAATTTCACATAAAAAAATTGTTAAAATTCCAGTTGAAATTTTTTCAAAGTCCCTTAAAAATTTTCCAATTTTTGTCCCAATTCTTCCCATTCCCATTGAAACTTTTCAAATCCCTCTCAAAATTGTTGAAATTCTCTTGAAGCTTTTAAAATTCTCTCTAGAATTTTCAAAATCCATGTCCACATGTTTACAATTTCACGTCAAAAAATGGCTAAAATTCCAGTTGAAATTTTTTCAAAGTCCCTTAAAAATTTTCCAATTTTTGTCCCAATTCTTCCCATTCCCATTGAAACTTTTCAAATCCCTCTCAAAATCGTTGAAATTCTGTTGAAGCTTTTAAAATTCTCTCTAGAATTTTCAAAATCCATGTCCACATGTTTACAATTTCACGTCAAAAAATGGCTAAAATTCCAGTTGAAATTTTTTCAAAGTCCCTTAAAAATTTTCCAATTTTTGTCCCAATTCTTCCCATTCCCATTGAAACTTTTCAAATCCCTCTCAAAATTGTTGAAATTCTGTTGAAGCTTTTAAAATTCTCTCTAGAATTTTCAAAATCCATGGCCACATGTTTACAATTTCACGTCAAAAAATGGCTAAAATTCCAGCTGAAATTTTTTCAAAGTCCCTTAAAAATTTTCCAATTTTTGTCCCAATTCTTCCCATTCCCATTGAAACTTTTCAAATCCCTCTCAAAATTGTAGAAATTCTGTTGAAGCTTTTAAAATTCTCTCTAGAATTTTCAAAATCCATGGCCACATGTTTACAATTTCACGTCAAAAAATGGCTAAAATTCCAGTTGAAATTTTTTCAAAGTCCCTTAAAAATTTTCCAATTTTTGTCCCAATTCTTCCCATTCCCATTGAAACTTTTCAAATCCCTCTCAAAATTGTTGAAATTTTGTTAAAGCTTTTAAAATTCTCTCTAGAATTTTCAAAATCCATGGCCACATGTTTACAATTTCACGTCAAAAAATGGCTAAAATTCCAGTTGAAATTTTTTCAAAGTCCCTTAAAAATTTTCCAATTTTTGTCCCAATTCTTCCCATTCCCATTGAAACTTTTCAAATCCCTCTCAAAATTGTTGAAATTCTCTTGAAGCTTTTAAAATTCTCTCTAGAATTTTCAAAATCCATGGCCACATGTTTACAATTTCACGTCAAAAAATGGCTAAAATTCCAGTTGAAATTTTTTCAAAGTCCCTTAAAAATTTTCCAATTTTTGTCCCAATTCTTCCCATTCCCATTGAAACTTTTCAAATCCCTCTCAAAATTGTTGAAATTCTCTTGAAGCTTTTAAAATTCTCTCTAGAATTTTCAAAATCCATGGCCACATGTTTACAATTTCACGTCAAAAAATGGCTAAAATTCCAGTTGAAATTTTTTCAAAGTCCCTTAAAAATTTTCCAATTTTTGTCCCAATTCTTCCCATTCCCATTGAAACTTTTCAAATCCCTCTCAAAATTGTTGAAATTCTGTTGAAGCTTTTAAAATTCTCTCTAGAATTTTCAAAATCCATGGCCACATGTTTACAATTTCACGTCAAAAAATGGCTAAAATTCCAGCTGAAATTTTTTCAAAGTCCCTTAAAAATTTTCCAATTTTTGTCCCAATTCTTCCCATTCCCATTGAAACTTTTCAAATCCCTCTCAAAATTGTAGAAATTCTGTTGAAGCTTTTAAAATTCTCTCTAGAATTTTCAAAATCCATGGCCACATGTTTACAATTTCACGTCAAAAAATGGCTAAAATTCCAGTTGAAATTTTTTCAAAGTCCCTTAAAAATTTTCCAATTTTTGTCCCAATTCTTCCCATTCCCATTGAAACTTTTCAAATCCCTCTCAAAATTGTTGAAATTCTGTTGAAGCTTTTAAAATTCTCTCTAGAATTTTCAAAATCCATGTCCACATGTTTACAATTTCACGTCAAAAAATGGCTAAAATTCCAGTTGAAATTTTTTCAAAGTCCCTTAAAAATTTTCCAATTTTTGTCCCAATTCTTCCCATTCCCATTGAAACTTTTCAAATCCCTCTCAAAATTGTTGAAATTCTGTTGAAGCTTTTAAAATTCTCTCTAGAATTTTCAAAATCCATGGCCACATGTTTACAATTTCACGTCAAAAAATGGCTAAAATTCCAGTTGAAATTTTTTCAAAGTCCCTTAAAAATTTTCCAATTTTTGTCCCAATTCTTCCCATTCCCATTGAAACTTTTCAAATCCCTCTCAAAATTGTAGAAATTCTGTTGAAGCTTTTAAAATTCTCTCTAGAATTTTCAAAATCCATGTCCACATGTTTACAATTTCACGTCAAAAAATGGCTAAAATTCCAGTTGAAATTTTTTCAAAGTCCCTTAAAAATTTTCCAATTTTTGTCCCAATTCTTCCCATTCCCATTGAAACTTTTCAAATCCCTCTCAAAATTGTTGAAATTTTGTTAAAGCTTTTAAAATTCTCTCTAGAATTTTCAAAATCCATGGCCACATGTTTACAATTTCACGTCAAAAAATGGCTAAAATTCCAGTTGAAATTTTTTCAAAGTCCCTTAAAAATTTTCCAATTTTTGTCCCAATTCTTCCCATTCCCATTGAAACTTTTCAAATCCCTCTCAAAATTGTTGAAATTCTCTTGAAGCTTTTAAAATTCTCTCTAGAATTTTCAAAATCCATGGCCACATGTTTACAATTTCACGTCAAAAAATGGCTAAAATTCCAGTTGAAATTTTTTCAAAGTCCCTTCAAAATTTTCCAATTTTTGTCCCAATTCTTCCCATTCCCATTGAAACTTTTCAAATCCCTCTCAAAATTGTAGAAATTCTGTTGAAGCTTTTAAAATTCTCTCTAGAATTTTCAAAATCCATGGCCACATGTTTACAATTTCACGTCAAAAAATGGCTAAAATTCCAGTTGAAATTTTTTCAAAGTCCCTTAAAAATTTTCCAATTTTTGTCCCAATTCTTCCCATTCCCATTGAAACTTTTCAAATCCCTCTCAAAATTGTTGAAATTCTCTTGAAGCTTTTAAAATTCTCTCTAGAATTTTCAAAATCCATGTCCACATGTTTACAATTTCACGTCAAAAAATGGCTAAAATTCCAGTTGAAATTTTTTCAAAGTCCCTTAAAAATTTTCCAATTTTTGTCCCAATTCTTCCCATTCCCATTGAAACTTTTCAAATTCCTCTCAAAATTGTTGAAATTCTGTTGAAGCTTTTAAAATTCTCTCTAGAATTTTCAAATTCCATGGCCACATGTTTACAATTTCACGTCAAAAAATGGCTAAAATTCCAGCTGAAATTTTTTCAAAGTCCCTTAAAAATTTTCCAATTTTTGTCCCAATTCTTCCCATTCCCATTGAAACTTTTCAAATCCCTCTCAAAATTGTAGAAATTCTGTTGAAGCTTTTAAAATTCTCTCTAGAATTTTCAAAATCCATGTCCACATGTTTACAATTTCACGTCAAAAAATGGCTAAAATTCCAGTTGAAATTTTTTCAAAGTCCCTTAAAAGTTTTCCAATTTTTGTCCCAATTCTTCCCATTCCCATTGAAACTTTTCAAATCCCTCTCAAAATTGTTGAAATTCTCTTGAAGCTTTTAAAATTCTCTCTAGAATTTTCAAAATCCATGGCCACATGTTTACAATTTCACGTCAAAAAATGGCTAAAATTCCAGTTGAAATTTTTTCAAAGTCCCTTAAAAATTTTCCAATTTTTGTCCCAATTCTTCCCATTCCCATTGAAACTTTTCAAATCCCTCTCAAAATTGTTGAAATTCTCTTGAAGCTTTTAAAATTCTCTCTAGAATTTTCAAAATCCATGGCCACATGTTTACAATTTCACATAAAAAAATTGTTAAAATTCCAGTTGAAATTTTTTCAAAGTCCCTTAAAAATTTTCCAATTTTTGTCCCAATTCTTCCCATTCCCATTGAAACTTTTCAAATCCCTCTCAAAATTGTTGAAATTCTCTTGAAGCTTTTAAAATTCTCTCTAGAATTTTCAAAATCCATGTCCACATGTTTACAATTTCACGTCAAAAAATGGCTAAAATTCCAGTTGAAATTTTTTCAAAGTCCCTTAAAAATTTTCCAATTTTTGTCCCAATTCTTCCCATTCCCATTGAAACTTTTCAAATCCCTCTCAAAATCGTTGAAATTCTGTTGAAGCTTTTAAAATTCTCTCTAGAATTTTCAAAATCCATGTCCACATGTTTACAATTTCACGTCAAAAAATGGCTAAAATTCCAGTTGAAATTTTTTCAAAGTCCCTTAAAAATTTTCCAATTTTTGTCCCAATTCTTCCCATTCCCATTGAAACTTTTCAAATCCCTCTCAAAATTGTTGAAATTCTGTTGAAGCTTTTAAAATTCTCTCTAGAATTTTCAAAATCCATGGCCACATGTTTACAATTTCACGTCAAAAAATGGCTAAAATTCCAGCTGAAATTTTTTCAAAGTCCCTTAAAAATTTTCCAATTTTTGTCCCAATTCTTCCCATTCCCATTGAAACTTTTCAAATCCCTCTCAAAATTGTAGAAATTCTGTTGAAGCTTTTAAAATTCTCTCTAGAATTTTCAAAATCCATGGCCACATGTTTACAATTTCACGTCAAAAAATGGCTAAAATTCCAGTTGAAATTTTTTCAAAGTCCCTTAAAAATTTTCCAATTTTTGTCCCAATTCTTCCCATTCCCATTGAAACTTTTCAAATCCCTCTCAAAATTGTTGAAATTTTGTTAAAGCTTTTAAAATTCTCTCTAGAATTTTCAAAATCCATGGCCACATGTTTACAATTTCACGTCAAAAAATGGCTAAAATTCCAGTTGAAATTTTTTCAAAGTCCCTTAAAAATTTTCCAATTTTTGTCCCAATTCTTCCCATTCCCATTGAAACTTTTCAAATCCCTCTCAAAATTGTTGAAATTCTCTTGAAGCTTTTAAAATTCTCTCTAGAATTTTCAAAATCCATGGCCACATGTTTACAATTTCACGTCAAAAAATGGCTAAAATTCCAGTTGAAATTTTTTCAAAGTCCCTTAAAAATTTTCCAATTTTTGTCCCAATTCTTCCCATTCCCATTGAAACTTTTCAAATCCCTCTCAAAATTGTTGAAATTCTCTTGAAGCTTTTAAAATTCTCTCTAGAATTTTCAAAATCCATGGCCACATGTTTACAATTTCACGTCAAAAAATGGCTAAAATTCCAGTTGAAATTTTTTCAAAGTCCCTTAAAAATTTTCCAATTTTTGTCCCAATTCTTCCCATTCCCATTGAAACTTTTCAAATCCCTCTCAAAATTGTTGAAATTCTGTTGAAGCTTTTAAAATTCTCTCTAGAATTTTCAAAATCCATGGCCACATGTTTACAATTTCACGTCAAAAAATGGCTAAAATTCCAGCTGAAATTTTTTCAAAGTCCCTTAAAAATTTTCCAATTTTTGTCCCAATTCTTCCCATTCCCATTGAAACTTTTCAAATCCCTCTCAAAATTGTAGAAATTCTGTTGAAGCTTTTAAAATTCTCTCTAGAATTTTCAAAATCCATGGCCACATGTTTACAATTTCACGTCAAAAAATGGCTAAAATTCCAGTTGAAATTTTTTCAAAGTCCCTTAAAAAATTTCCAATTTTTGTCCCAATTCTTCCCATTCCCATTGAAACTTTTCAAATCCCTCTCAAAATTGTTGAAATTCTGTTGAAGCTTTTAAAATTCTCTCTAGAATTTTCAAAATCCATGTCCACATGTTTACAATTTCACGTCAAAAAATGGCTAAAATTCCAGTTGAAATTTTTTCAAAGTCCCTTAAAAATTTTCCAATTTTTGTCCCAATTCTTCCCATTCCCATTGAAACTTTTCAAATCCCTCTCAAAATTGTTGAAATTCTGTTGAAGCTTTTAAAATTCTCTCTAGAATTTTCAAAATCCATGGCCACATGTTTACAATTTCACGTCAAAAAATGGCTAAAATTCCAGTTGAAATTTTTTCAAAGTCCCTTAAAAATTTTCCAATTTTTGTCCCAATTCTTCCCATTCCCATTGAAACTTTTCAAATCCCTCTCAAAATTGTAGAAATTCTGTTGAAGCTTTTAAAATTCTCTCTAGAATTTTCAAAATCCATGTCCACATGTTTACAATTTCACGTCAAAAAATGGCTAAAATTCCAGTTGAAATTTTTTCAAAGTCCCTTAAAAATTTTCCAATTTTTGTCCCAATTCTTCCCATTCCCATTGAAACTTTTCAAATCCCTCTCAAAATTGTTGAAATTTTGTTAAAGCTTTTAAAATTCTCTCTAGAATTTTCAAAATCCATGGCCACATGTTTACAATTTCACGTCAAAAAATGGCTAAAATTCCAGTTGAAATTTTTTCAAAGTCCCTTAAAAATTTTCCAATTTTTGTCCCAATTCTTCCCATTCCCATTGAAACTTTTCAAATCCCTCTCAAAATTGTTGAAATTCTCTTGAAGCTTTTAAAATTCTCTCTAGAATTTTCAAAATCCATGGCCACATGTTTACAATTTCACGTCAAAAAATGGCTAAAATTCCAGTTGAAATTTTTTCAAAGTCCCTTCAAAATTTTCCAATTTTTGTCCCAATTCTTCCCATTCCCATTGAAACTTTTCAAATCCCTCTCAAAATTGTAGAAATTCTGTTGAAGCTTTTAAAATTCTCTCTAGAATTTTCAAAATCCATGGCCACATGTTTACAATTTCACGTCAAAAAATGGCTAAAATTCCAGTTGAAATTTTTTCAAAGTCCCTTAAAAATTTTCCAATTTTTGTCCCAATTCTTCCCATTCCCATTGAAACTTTTCAAATCCCTCTCAAAATTGTTGAAATTCTCTTGAAGCTTTTAAAATTCTCTCTAGAATTTTCAAAATCCATGTCCACATGTTTACAATTTCACGTCAAAAAATGGCTAAAATTCCAGTTGAAATTTTTTCAAAGTCCCTTAAAAATTTTCCAATTTTTGTCCCAATTCTTCCCATTCCCATTGAAACTTTTCAAATCCCTCTCAAAATTGTTGAAATTCTCTTGAAGCTTTTAAAATTCTCTCTAGAATTTTCAAAATCCATGGGCACATGTTTACAATTTCACATCAAAAAATGGCTAAAATTCCAGTTGAAATTTTTTCAAAGTCCCTTCAAAATTTTCCAATTTTTGTCCCAATTCTTCCCATTCCCATTGAAACTTTTCAAATCCCTCTCAAAATTGTAGAAATTCTGTTGAAGCTTTTAAAATTCTCTCTAGAATTTTCAAAATCCATGTCCACATTTTTACAATTTCACGTCAAAAAATGGCTAAAATTCCAGTTGAAATTTTTTCAAAGTCCCTTAAAAATTTTCCAATTTTTGTCCCAATTCTTCCCATTCCCATTGAAACTTTTCAAATCCCTCTCAAAATTGTTGAAATTCTCTTGAAGCTTTTAAAATTCTCTCTAGAATTTTCATAATCCATGGGCACATGTTTACAATTTCACATAAAAAAATTGCTAAAATTCCAGTTGAAATTTTTTCAAAGTCCCTTAAAAAATTTCCAATTTTTGTCCCAATTCTTCCCATTCCCATTGAAACTTTTCAAATCCCTCTCAAAATTGTTGAAATTCTGTTGAAGCTTTTAAAATTCTCTCTAGAATTTTCAAAATCCATGTCCACATGTTTACAATTTCACATAAAAAAATGGCTAAAATTCCAGTTGAAATTTTTTCAAAGTCCCTTAAAAATTTTCCAATTTTTGTCCCAATTCTTCCCATTCCCATTGAAACTTTTCAAATCCCTCTCAAAATTGTTGAAATTCTGTTGAAGCTTTTAAAATTCTCTCTAGAATTTTCAAAATCCATGGGCACATGTTTACAATTTCACATAAAAAAATGGCTAAAATTCCAGTTGAAATTTTTTCAAAGTCCCTTAAAAATTTTCCAATTTTTGTCCCAATTCTCCCCATTCCCATTGAAACTTTTCAAATCCCTCTCAAAATTGTTGAAATTCTGTTGAAGCTTTTAAAATTCTCTCTAGAATTTTCAAAATCCATGTCCACATGTTTACAATTTCACATAAAAAAATGGCTAAAATTCCAGTTGAAATTTTTTCAAAGTCCCTTAAAAATTTTCCAATTTTTGTCCCAATTCTTCCCATTCCCATTGAAACTTTTCAAATCCCTCTCAAAATTGTTGAAATTCTGTTGAAGCTTTTAAAATTCTCTCTAGAATTTTCAAAATCCATGGCCACATGTTTACAATTTCACATAAAAAAATGGCTAAAATTCCAGTTGAAATTTTTTCAAAGTCCCTTAAAAATTTTCCAATTTTTGTCCCAATTCTTCCCATTCCCATTGAAACTTTTCAAATCCCTCTCAAAATTGTTGAAATTCTGTTGAAGCTTTTAAAATTCTCTCTAGAATTTTCAAAATCCATGGCCACATGTTTACAATTTCACGTCAAAAAATGGCTAAAATTCCAGTTGAAATTTTTTCAGTCCCTTAAAAATTTTCCAATTTTTGTCCCAATTCTTCCCATTCCCATTGAAACTTTTCAAATCCCTCTCAAAATTGTTGAAATTCTCTTGAAGCTTTTAAAATTCTCTCTAGAATTTTCAAAATCCATGTCCACATGTTTACAATTTCACGTCAAAAAATGGCTAAAATTCCAGTTGAAATTTTTTCAAAGTCCCTTAAAAATTTTCCAATTTTTGTCCCAATTCTTCCCATTCCCATTGAAACTTTTCAAATCCCTCTCCAAATTGTTGAAATTCTCTTGAAGCTTTTAAAATTCTCTCTAGAATTTTCAAAATCCATGTCCACATGTTTACAATTTCACGTCAAAAAATTGCTAAAATTCCAGTTGAAATTTTTTCAAAGTCCCTGAAAAATTTTCCAATTTTTGTCCCAATTCTTCCCATTCCCATTGAAACTTTTCAAATCCCTCTCAAAATTGTTGAAATTCTCTTGAAGCTTTTAAAATTCTCTCTAGAATTTTCAAAATCCATGGCCACATGTTTACAATTTCACGTCAAAAAATGGCTAAAATTCCAGTTGAAATTTTTTCAAAGTCCCTTAAAAATTTTCCAATTTTTGTCCCAATTCTTCCCATTCCCATTGAAACTTTTCAAATCCCTCTCAAAATTGTTGAAATTCTGTTGAAGCTTTTAAAATTCTCTCTAGAATTTTCAAAATCCATGGCCACATGTTTACAATTTCACATAAAAAAATGGCTAAAATTCCAGTTGAAATTTTTTCAAAGTCCCTTAAAAATTTTCCAATTTTTGTCCCAATTCTTCCCATTCCCATTGAAACTTTTCAAATCCCTCTCAAAATTGTTGAAATTCTCTTGAAGCTTTTAAAATTCTCTCTAGAATTTTCAAAATCCATGGCCACATGTTTACAATTTCACGTCAAAAAATGGCTAAAATTCCAGTTGAAATTTTTTCAAAGTCCCTTAAAATTTTCCAATTTTTGTCCCAATTCTTCCCATTCCCATTGAAACTTTTCAAATCCCTCTCAAAATTGCTGAAATTCTCTTGAAGCTTTTAAAATTCTCTCTAGAATTTTCAAAATCCGTGTCCACATGTTTACAATTTCACGTAAAAAAATGGCTAAAATTCCAGTTGAAATTTTTTCAAAGTCCCTTAAAAATTTTCCAATTTTTGTCCCAATTCTTCCCATTCCCATTGAAACTTTTCAAATCCCTCTCAAAATTGTTGAAATTCTCTTGAAGCTTTTAAAATTCTCTCTAGAATTTTCAAAATCCATGGCCACATGTTTACAATTTCACGTAAAAAAATGGCTAAAATTCCAGTTGAAATTTTTTCAAAGTCCCTTAAAAATTTTCCAATTTTTGTCCCAATTCTTCCCATTCCCATTGAAACTTTTCAAATCCCTCTCCAAATTGTTGAAATTCTCTTGAAGCTTTTAAAATTCTCTCTAGAATTTTCAAAATCCATGTCCACATGTTTACAATTTCATGTAAAAAAAAATGCTAAAATTCCAGTTGAAATTTTTTCAAAGTCCCTTAAAAAATTTCCAATTTTTGTCCCAATTCTTCCCATTCCCATTGAAACTTTTCAAATCCCTCTCAAAATTGTTGAAATTCTGTTGAAGCTTTTAAAATACTCTCTAGAATTTTCAAAATCCATGGCCACATGTTTACAATTTCACGTCAAAAAATGGCTAAAATTCCAGTTGAAATTTTTTCAAAGTCCCTTAAAAATTTTCCAATTTTTGTCCCAATTCTTCCCATTCCCATTGAAACTTTTCAAATCCCTCTCAAAATTGTTGAAATTCTGTTGAAGCTTTTAAAATTCTCTCTAGAATTTTCAAAATCCATGTCCACATGTTTACAATTTCACATAAAAAAATGGCTAAAATTCCAGTTGAAATTTTTTCAAAGTCCCTTAAAAATTTTCCAATTTTTGTCCCAATTCTTCCCATTCCCATTGAAACTTTTCAAATCCCTCTCAAAATTGTTGAAATTCTCTTGAAGCTTTTAAAATTCTCTCTAGAATTTTCAAAATCCATGGCCACATGTTTACAATTTCACGTCAAAAAATGGCTAAAATTCCAGTTGAAATTTTTTCAGTCCCTTAAAAATTTTCCAATTTTTGTCCCAATTCTTCCCATTCCCATTGAAACTTTTCAAATCCCTCTCAAAATTGTTGAAATTCTCTTGAAGCTTTTAAAATTCTCTCTAGAATTTTCAAAATCCATGTCCACATGTTTACAATTTCACGTCAAAAAATGGCTAAAATTCCAGCTGAAATTTTTTCAAAGTCCCTTAAAAATTTTCCAATTTTTGTCCCAATTCTTCCCATTCCCATTGAAACTTTTCAAATCCCTCTCAAAATTGTTGAAATTCTGTTGAAGCTTTTAAAATTCTCTCTAGAATTTTCAAAATCCATGTCCACATGTTTACAATTTCACGTCAAAAAATGGCTAAAATTCCAGTTGAAATTTTTTCAAAGTCCCTTAAAAATTTTCCAATTTTTGTCCCAATTCTTCCCATTCCCATTGAAACTTTTCAAATCCCTCTCAAAATTGTTGAAATTCTCTTGAAGCTTTTAAAATTCTCTCTAGAATTTTCAAAATCCATGGCCACATGTTTACAATTTCACGTCAAAAAATGGCTAAAATTCCAGTTGAAATTTTTTCAAAGTCCCTTAAAAATTTTCCAATTTTTGTCCCAATTCTTCCCATTCCCATTGAAACTTTTCAAATCCCTCTCAAAATTGTTGAAATTCTCTTGAAGCTTTTAAAATTCTCTCTAGAATTTTCAAAATCCATGGCCACATGTTTACAATTTCACGTCAAAAAATGGCTAAAATTCCAGTTGAAATTTTTTCAAAGTCCCTTAAAATTTTCCAATTTTTGTCCCAATTCTTCCCATTCCCATTGAAACTTTTCAAATCCCTCTCAAAATTGCTGAAATTCTCTTGAAGCTTTTAAAATTCTCTCTAGAATTTTCAAAATCCGTGTCCACATGTTTACAATTTCACGTAAAAAAATGGCTAAAATTCCAGTTGAAATTTTTTCAAAGTCCCTTAAAAATTTTCCAATTTTTGTCCCAATTCTTCCCATTCCCATTGAAACTTTTCAAATCCCTCTCAAAATTGTTGAAATTCTCTTGAAGCTTTTAAAATTCTCTCTAGAATTTTCAAAATCCATGGCCACATGTTTACAATTTCATGTAAAAAAAAATGCTAAAATTCCAGTTGAAATTTTTTCAAAGTCCCTTAAAAAATTTCCAATTTTTGTCCCAATTCTTCCCATTCCCATTGAAACTTTTCAAATCCCTCTCAAAATTGTTGAAATTCTGTTGAAGCTTTTAAAATACTCTCTAGAATTTTCAAAATCCATGGCCACATGTTTACAATTTCACGTCAAAAAATGGCTAAAATTCCAGTTGAAATTTTTTCAAAGTCCCTTAAAAATTTTCCAATTTTTGTCCCAATTCTTCCCATTCCCATTGAAACTTTTCAAATCCCTCTCAAAATTGTTGAAATTCTGTTGAAGCTTTTAAAATTCTCTCTAGAATTTTCAAAATCCATGTCCACATGTTTACAATTTCACATAAAAAAATGGCTAAAATTCCAGTTGAAATTTTTTCAAAGTCCCTTAAAAATTTTCCAATTTTTGTCCCAATTCTTCCCATTCCCATTGAAACTTTTCAAATCCCTCTCAAAATTGTTGAAATTCTCTTGAAGCTTTTAAAATTCTCTCTAGAATTTTCAAAATCCATGGCCACATGTTTACAATTTCACGTCAAAAAATGGCTAAAATTCCAGTTGAAATTTTTTCAGTCCCTTAAAAATTTTCCAATTTTTGTCCCAATTCTTCCCATTCCCATTGAAACTTTTCAAATCCCTCTCAAAATTGTTGAAATTCTCTTGAAGCTTTTAAAATTCTCTCTAGAATTTTCAAAATCCATGGCCACATGTTTACAATTTCACGTCAAAAAATGGCTAAAATTCCAGTTGAAATTTTTTCAAAGTCCCTTAAAAATTTCCAATTTTTGTCCCAATTCTTCCCATTCCCATTGAAACTTTTCAAATCCCTCTCAAAATTGTTGAAATTCTCTTGAAGCTTTTAAAATTCTCTCTAGAATTTTCAAAATCCATGTCCACATGTTTACAATTTCACGTCAAAAAATGGCTAAAATTCCAGTTGAAATTTTTTCAAAGTCCCTTAAAAATTTTCCAATTTTTGTCCCAATTCTTCCATTCCCATTGAAACTTTTCAAATCCCTCTCAAAATTGTTGAAATTCTGTTGAAGCTTTTAAAATTCTCTCTAGAATTTTCAAAATCCATGGCCACATGTTTACAATTTCACGTCAAAAAATGGCTAAAATTCCAGTTGAAATTTTTTTCAAAGTCCCTTAAAAATTTTCCAATTTTTGTCCCAATTCTTCCCATTCCCATTGAAACTTTTCAAATCCCTCTCAAAATTGTTGAAATTCTCTTGAAGCTTTTAAAATTCTCTCTAGAATTTTCAAAATCCATGGGCACATGTTTACAATTCCACGTCAAAAATGGCTAAAATTCCAGTTGAAATTTTTCAAAGTCCCTTAAAATTTTCCAATTTTTGTCCCAATTCTTCCCATTCCCATTGAAACTTTTCAAATCCCTCTCAAAATTGCTGAAATTCCTCTTGAAGCTTTTAAAATTCTCTCTAGAATTTTCAAAATCCGTGTCCACATGTTTACAATTTCACGTAAAAAAATGGCTAAAATTCCAGTTGAAATTTTTCAAAAGTCCCTTAAAAATTTTCCAATTTTTGTCCCAATTCTTCCCATTCCCATTGAAACTTTTCAAATCCCTCTCAAAATTGTTGAAATTCTCTTGAAGCTTTTAAAATTCTCTCTAGAATTTTCAAAATCCATGGCCACATGTTTACAATTTCACGTCAAAAAATGGCTAAAATTCCAGTTGAAATTTTTTCAAAGTCCCTTAAAAATTTTCCAATTTTTGTCCCAATTCTTCCCATTCCCATTGAAACTTTAAAATCCCTCTCAAAATTGTTGAAATTCTCTTGAAGCTTTTAAAATTCTCTCTAGAATTTTCAAAATCCATGTCCACATGTTTACAATTTCACGTCAAAAAATGGCTAAAATTCCAGTTGAAATTTTTCAAAGTCCCTTAAAAATTTTCCAATTTTTGTCCCAATTCTTCCCATTCCCATTGAAACTTTCAAATCCCTCTCAAAATTGTTGAAATTCTCTTGAAGCTTTTAAAATTCTCTCTAGAATTTTCAAAATCCATGTCCACATGTTTACAATTTCACGTCAAAAAATGGCTAAAATTCCAGTTGAAATTTTTTCAAAGTCCCTTAAAAATTTTCCAATTTTTGTCCCAATTCTTCCCATTCCCATTGAAACTTTTCAAATCCCTCTCAAAATTGCTGAAATTCTGTTGAAGCTTTTAAAATTCTCTCTAGAATTTTCAAAATCCATGTCCACATGTTTACAATTTCACGTCAAAAAATGGCTAAAATTCCAGCTGAAATTTTTCAAAGTCCCTTAAAAATTTTCCAATTTTTGTCCCAATTCTTCCCATTCCCATTGAAACTTTTCAAATCCCTCTCAAAATTGTAGAAATTCTGTTGAAGCTTTTAAAATTCTCTCTAGAATTTTCAAAATCCATGGCCACATGTTTACAATTTCACGTCAAAAAATGGCTAAAATTCCAGTTGAAATTTTTTCAAAGTCCTTTAAAAATTTTCCAATTTTTGTCCCAATTCTTCCCATTCCCATTGAAACTTTTCAAATCCCTCTCAAAATTGTTGAAATTCTCTTGAAGCTTTTAAAATTCTCTCTAGAATTTTCAAAATCCATGGCCACATGTTTACAATTTCACGTCAAAAAATGGCTAAAATTCCAGTTGAAATTTTTTCAAAGTCCCTTAAAAATTTTCCAATTTTTGTCCCAATTCTTCCCATTCCCATTGAAACTTTTCAAATCCCTCTCAAAATTGTTGAAATTCTCTTGAAGCTTTTAAAATTCTCTCTAGAATTTTCAAAATCCATGTCCACATGTTTACAATTTCACGTCAAAAATGCTAAAATTCCAGTTGAAATTTTTTCTAAGTCCCTTAAAAAATTTCCAATTTTTGTCCCAATTCTTCCCATTCCCATTGAAACTTTTCAAATCCCTCTCAAAATTGTTGAAATTCTGTTGAAGCTTTAAAATTCTCTCTAGAATTTTCAAAATCCATGGCCACATGTTTACAATTTCACGTCAAAAATGGCTAAAATTCCAGTTGAAATTTTTTCAAAGTCCCTTAAAAATTTCCAATTTTTGTCCCAATTCTTCCCATTCCCATTGAAACTTTTCAAATCCCTCTCAAAATTGTTGAAATTCTCTTGAAGCTTTTAAAATTCTCTCTAGAATTTTCAAAATCCATGTCCACATGTTTACAATTTCACATCAAAAAATGGCTAAAATTCCAGTTGAAATTTTTTCAAAGTCCCTTAAAAATTTTCCAATTTTTGTCCCAATTCTTCCCATTCCCATTGAAACTTTTCAAATCCCTCTCAAAATTGTTGAAATTCTCTTGAAGCTTTTAAAATTCTCTCTAGAATTTTCAAAATCCATGGCCACATGTTTACAATTTCACGTCAAAAATGGCTAAAATTCCAGTTGAAATTTTTTCAGTCCCTTTAAAAATTTTCCAATTTTTGTCCCAATTCTTCCCATTCCCATTGAAACTTTTCAAATCCCTCTCAAAATTGTTGAAATTCTGTTGAAGCTTTTAAAATTCTCTCTAGAATTTTCAAAATCCATGGCCACATGTTTACAATTTCACGTCAAAAAATGGCTAAAATTCCAGTTGAAATTTTTCAAAGTCCCTTAAAATTTTCCAATTTTTGTCCCAATTCTTCCCATTCCCATTGAAACTTTTCAAATCCCTCTCAAAATTGTTGAAATTCTCTTGAAGCTTTTAAAATTCTCTCTAGAATTTTCAAAATCCATGTCCACATGTTTACAATTTCACGTAAAAAAATGGCTAAAATTCCAGTTGAAATTTTTTCAAAGTCCCTTAAAAATTTTCCAATTTTTGTCCCAATTCTTCCCATTCCCATTGAAACTTTTCAAATCCCTCTCAAAATTGTTGAAATTCTCTTGAAGCTTTTAAAATTCTCTCTAGAATTTTCAAAATCCATGTCCACATGTTTACAATTTCACGTCAAAAAATGGCTAAAATTCCAGTTGAAATTTTTTCAAAGTCCCTTAAAAATTTTCCAATTTTTGTCCCAATTCTTCCCATTCCCATTGAAACTTTTCAAATCCCTCTCAAAATTGTTGAAATTCTCTTGAAGCTTTTAAAATTCTCTCTAGAATTTTCAAAATCCATGGCCACATGTTTACAATTTCACGTCAAAAAATGGCTAAAATTCCAGTTGAAATTTTTCAAAGTCCCTTAAAAATTTTCCAATTTTTGTCCCAATTCTTCCCATTCCCATTGAAACTTTCAAATCCCTCTCAAAATTGTTGAAATTCTGTTGAAGCTTTTAAAATTCTCTCTAGAATTTTCAAAATCCATGTCCACATGTTTACAATTTCACATAAAAAAATGGCTAAAATTCCAGTTGAAATTTTTTCAAAGTCCCTTAAAAATTTTCCAATTTTTGTCCCAATTCTTCCCATTCCCATTGAAACTTTTCAAATCCCTCTCAAAATTGTTGAAATTCTCTTGAAGCTTTTAAATTCTCTCTAGAATTTTCAAAATCCATGGCCACATGTTTACAATTTCACGTCAAAAAAATGGCTAAAATTCCAGTTGAAATTTTTTCAGTCCCTTAAAAATTTTCCAATTTTTGTCCCAATTCTTCCCATTCCCATTGAAACTTTTCAAATCCCTCTCAAAATTGTTGAAATTCTGTTGAAGCTTTAAAATTCTCTCTAGAATTTTCAAAATCCATGGCCACATGTTTACAATTTCACGTCAAAAAATGGCTAAAATTCCAGTTGAAATTTTTTCAAAGTCCCTTAAAAATTTTCCAATTTTTGTCCCAATTCTTCCCATTCCCATTGAAACTTTTCAAATCCCTCTCAAAATTGTTGAAATTCTCTTGAAGCTTTTAAAATTCTCTCTAGAATTTTCAAAATCCATGGCCACATGTTTACAATTTCACGTCAAAAAATGGCTAAAATTCCAGTTGAAATTTTTTCAAAGTCCCTTAAAAATTTTCCAATTTTTGTCCCAATTCTTCCCATTCCATTGAAACTTTTCAAATCCCTCTCAAAATTGTTGAAATTCTCTTGAAGCTTTTAAAATTCTCTCTAGAATTTTCAAAATCCATGGCCACATGTTTACAATTTCACGTCAAAAAATGGCTAAAATTCCAGTTGAAATTTTTCAAAGTCCCTTAAAAATTTTCCAATTTTTGTCCCAATTCTTCCCATTCCCATTGAAACTTTTAAAATCCCTCTCAAAATTGTTGAAATTCTCTTGAAGCTTTTAAAATTCTCTCTAGAATTTTCAAAATCCATGGCCACATGTTTACAATTCCACGTCAAAAAATGGCTAAAATTCCAGTTGAAATTTTTTTCAAAGTCCCTTAAAATTTTCCAATTTTTGTCCCAATTCTTCCCATTCCCATTGAAACTTTTCAAATCCCTCTCAAAATTGCTGAAATTCTCTTGAAGCTTTTAAAATTCTCTCTAGAATTTTCAAAATCCGTGTCCACATGTTTACAATTTCACGTAAAAAAATGGCTAAAATTCCAGCTGAAATTTTTCAAAGTCCCTTAAAAATTTTCCAATTTTTGTCCCAATTCTTCCCATTCCCATTGAAACTTTTCAAATCCCTCTCAAAATTGTTGAAATTCTCTTGAAGCTTTTAAAATTCTCTCTAGAATTTTCAAAATCCATGGCCACATGTTTACAATTTCACGTAAAAAAATGGCTAAAATTCCAGTTGAAATTTTTTCAAAGTCCCTTAAAAATTTTCCAATTTTTGTCCCAATTCTTCCCATTCCCATTGAAACTTTTCAAATCCCTCTCAAAATTGTTGAAATTCTCTTGAAGCTTTTAAAATTCTCTCTAGAATTTTCAAAATCCATGTCCACATGTTTACAATTTCACGTCAAAAAATGGCTAAAATTCCAGTTGAAATTTTTTCAAAGTCCCTTAAAAATTTTCCAATTTTTGTCCCAATTCTTCTCATTCCCATTGAAACTTTTCAAATCCCTCTCAAAATTGTTGAAATTCTCTTGAAGCTTTTAAAATTCTCTCTAGAATTTTCAAAATCCATGTCCACATGTTTACAATTTCACGTCAAAAAATGGCTAAAATTCCAGTTGAAATTTTTTCAAAGTCCCTTAAAAATTTTCCAATTTTTGTCCCAATTCTTCCCATTCCCATTGAAACTTTTCAAATCCCTCTCAAAATTGCTGAAATTCTCTTGAAGCTTTTAAAATTCTCTCTAGAATTTTCAAAATCCATGTCCACATGTTTACAATTTCACGTCAAAAAATGGCTAAAATTCCAGCTGAAATTTTTTCAAAGTCCCTTAAAAATTTTCCAATTTTTGTCCCAATTCTTCCCATTCCCATTGAAACTTTTCAAATCCCTCTCAAAATTGTAGAAATTCTGTTGAAGCTTTTAAAATTCTCTCTAGAATTTTCAAAATCCATGGCCACATGTTTACAATTTCACGTCAAAAAATGGCTAAAATTCCAGTTGAAATTTTTTCAAAGTCCTTTAAAAATTTTCCAATTTTTGTCCCAATTCTTCCCATTCCCATTGAAACTTTTCAAATCCCTCTCAAAATTGTTGAAATTCTCTTGAAGCTTTTAAAATTCTCTCTAGAATTTTCAAAATCCATGGCCACATGTTTACAATTTCACGTCAAAAAATGGCTAAAATTCCAGTTGAAATTTTTTCAAAGTCCCTTAAAAATTTTCCAATTTTTGTCCCAATTCTTCCCATTCCCATTGAAACTTTTCAAATCCCTCTCAAAATTGTTGAAATTCTCTTGAAGCTTTTAAAATTCTCTCTAGAATTTTCAAAATCCATGTCCACATGTTTACAATTTCACGTCAAAAATGCTAAAATTCCAGTTGAAATTTTTTCTAAGTCCCTTAAAAAATTTCCAATTTTTGTCCCAATTCTTCCCATTCCCATTGAAACTTTTCAAATCCCTCTCAAAATTGTTGAAATTCTGTTGAAGCTTTTAAAATTCTCTCTAGAATTTTCAAAATCCATGGCCACATGTTTACAATTTCACGTCAAAAAATGGCTAAAATTCCAGTTGAAATTTTTTCAAAGTCCCTTAAAAATTTTCCAATTTTTGTCCCAATTCTTCCCATTCCCATTGAAACTTTTCAAATTCCTCTCAAAATTGTTGAAATTCTGTTGAAGCTTTTAAAATTCTCTCTAGAATTTTCAAAATCCATGGCCACATGTTTACAATTTCACGTCAAAAAATGGCTAAAATTCCAGTTGAAATTTTTTCAAAGTCCCTTAAAAATTTTCCAATTTTTGTCCCAATTCTTCCCATTCCCATTGAAACTTTTCAAATCCCTCTCAAAATTGTAGAAATTCTGTTGAAGCTTTTAAAATTCTCTCTAGAATTTTCAAAATCCATGTCCACATGTTTACAATTTCACGTCAAAAAATGGCTAAAATTCCAGTTGAAATTTTTTCAAAGTCCCTTAAAAATTTTCCAATTTTTGTCCCAATTCTTCGCATTCCCATTGAAACTTTTCAAATCCCTCTCAAAATTGCTGAAATTCTCTTGAAGCTTTTAAAATTCTCTCTAGAATTTTCAAAATCCATGTCCACATGTTTACAATTTCACATCAAAAAATGGCTAAAATTCCAGCTGAAATTTTTTCAAAGTCCCTTAAAAATTTTCCAATTTTTGTCCCAATTCTTCCCATTCCCATTGAAACTTTTCAAATCCCTCTCAAAATTGTAGAAATTCTGTTGAAGCTTTTAAAATTCTCTCTAGAATTTTCAAAATCCATGGCCACATGTTTACAATTTCACATCAAAAAATGGCTAAAATTCCTGTTGAAATTTTTTCAAAGTCCTTTAAAAATTTTCCAATTTTTGTCCCAATTCTTCCCATTCCCATTGAAACTTTTCAAATCCCTCTCAAAATTGTTGAAATTCTCTTGAAGCTTTTAAAATTCTCTCTAGAATTTTCAAAATCCATGGCCACATGTTTACAATTTCACGTCAAAAAATGGCTAAAATTCCAGTTGAAATTTTTTCAAAGTCCCTTAAAAATTTTCCAATTTTTGTCCCAATTCTTCCCATTCCCATTGAAACTTTTCAAATCCCTCTCAAAATTGTTGAAATTCTGTTGAAGCTTTTAAAATTCTCTCTAGAATTTTCAAAATCCATGGCCACATGTTTACAATTTCACATAAAAAAATTGTTAAAATTCCAGTTGAAATTTTTTCAAAGTCCCTTAAAAATTTTCCAATTTTTGTCCCAATTCTTCCCATTCCCATTGAAACTTTTCAAATCCCTCTCAAAATTGTTGAAATTCTCTTGAAGCTTTTAAAATTCTCTCTAGAATTTTCAAAATCCATGTCCACATGTTTACAATTTCACGTCAAAAAATGGCTAAAATTCCAGTTGAAATTTTTTCAAAGTCCCTTAAAAATTTTCCAATTTTTGTCCCAATTCTTCCCATTCCCATTGAAACTTTTCAAATCCCTCTCAAAATTGTTGAAATTCTGTTGAAGCTTTTAAAATTCTCTCTAGAATTTTCAAAATCCATGTCCACATGTTTACAATTTCACGTCAAAAAATGGCTAAAATTCCAGTTGGAATTTTTTCAAAGTCCCTTAAAAATTTTCCAATTTTTGTCCCAATTCTTCCCATTCCCATTGAAACTTTTCAAATCCCTCTCAAAATTGTTGAAATTCTCTTGAAGCTTTTAAAATTCTCTCTAGAATTTTCAAAATCCATGTCCACATGTTTACAATTTCACGTCAAAAAATGGCTAAAATTCCAGTTGAAATTTTTTCAAAGTCCCTTAAAAATTTTCCAATTTTTGTCCCAATTCTTCCCATTCCCATTGAAACTTTTCAAATCCCTCTCAAAATTGTTGAAATTTTGTTGAAGCTTTTAAAATTCTCTCTAGAATTTTCAAAATCCACTTCAACATGTTTACAATTTCACGTCAAAAAATGGCTAAAATTCCAGTTGAAATTTTTTCAAAGTCCCTTAAAAATTTTCCAATTTTTGTCCCAATTCTTCCCATTCCCATTGAAACTTTTCAAATCCCTCTCAAAATTGTTGAAATTCTGTTGAAGCTTTTAAAATTCTCTCTAGAATTTTCAAAATCCATGTCCACATGTTTACAATTTCACGTCAAAAAATGGCTAAAATTCCAGTTGAAATTTTTTCAAAGTCCCTTAAAAATTTTCCAATTTTTGTCCCAATTCTTCCCATTCCCATTGAAACTTTTCAAATCCCTCTCAAAATTGTTGAAATTCTGTTGAAGCTTTTAAAATTCTCTCTAGAATTTTCAAAATCCATGGCCACATGTTTACAATTTCACATAAAAAAATTGTTAAAATTCCAGTTGAAATTTTTTCAAAGTCCCTTAAAAATTTTCCAATTTTTGTCCCAATTCTTCCCATTCCCATTGAAACTTTTCAAATCCCTCTCAAAATTGTTGAAATTCTCTTGAAGCTTTTAAAATTCTCTCTAGAATTTTCAAAATCCATGGCCACATGTTTACAATTTCACGTCAAAAAATGGCTAAAATTCCAGTTGAAATTTTTTCAAAGTCCCTTAAAAATTTTCCAATTTTTGTCCCAATTCTTCCCATTCCCATTGAAACTTTTCAAATCCCTCTCAAAATTGTTGAAATTCTGTTGAAGCTTTTAAAATTCTCTCTAGAATTTTCAAAATCCATGGCCACATGTTTACAATTTCACATAAAAAAATTTTTAAAATTCCAGTTGAAATTTTTTCAAAGTCCCTTAAAAATTTTCCAATTTTTGTCCCAATTCTTCCCATTCCCATTGAAACTTTTCAAATCCCTCTCAAAATTGTTGAAATTCTCTTGAAGCTTTTAAAATTCTCTCTAGAATTTTCAAAATCCATGTCCACATGTTTACAATTTCACGTCAAAAAATGGCTAAAATTCCAGTTGAAATTTTTTCAAAGTCCCTTAAAAATTTTCCAATTTTTGTCCCAATTCTTCCCATTCCCATTGAAACTTTTCAAATCCCTCTCAAAATTGTTGAAATTCTCTTGAAGCTTTTAAAATTCTCTCTAGAATTTTCAAAATCCATGGCCACATGTTTACAATTTCACATAAAAAAATGGCTAAAATTCCAGTTGAAATTTTTTCAAAGTCCCTTAAAAATTTTCCAATTTTTGTCCCAATTCTTCCCATTCCCATTGAAACTTTTCAAATCCCTCTCAAAATTGTTGAAATTCTGTTGAAGCTTTTAAAATTCTCTCTAGAATTTTCAAAATCCATGTCCACATGTTTACAATTTCACGTCAAAAAATGGCTAAAATTCCAGTTGAAATTTTTTCAAAGTCCCTTAAAAATTTTCCAATTTTTGTCCCAATTCTTCCCATTCCCATTGAAACTTTTCAAATCCCTCTCAAAATTGTTGAAATTTTGTTGAAGCTTTTAAAATTCTCTCTAGAATTTTCAAAATCCACTTCAACATGTTTACAATTTCACGTCAAAAAATGGCTAAAATTCCAGTTGAAATTTTTTCAAAGTCCCTTAAAAATTTTCCAATTTTTGTCCCAATTCTTCCCATTCCCATTGAAACTTTTCAAATCCCTCTCAAAATTGTTGAAATTCTGTTGAAGCTTTTAAAATTCTCTCTAGAATTTTCAAAATCCATGGCCACATGTTTACAATTTCACGTCAAAAAATGGCTAAAATTCCAGTTGAAATTTTTTCAAAGTCCCTTAAAAATTTTCCAATTTTTGTCCCAATTCTTCCCATTCCCATTGAAACTTTTCAAATCCCTCCCAAAATTGTTGAAATTCTGTTGAAGCTTTTAAAATTCTCTCTAGAATTTTCAAAATCCATGTCCACATGTTTACAATTTCAAGTCAAAAAATGGCTAAAATTCCTGTTGAAATTTTTTCAAAGTCCCTTAAAAATTTTCCAATTTTTGTCCCAATTCTTCCCATTCCCATTGAAACTTTTCAAATCCCTCTCAAAATTGTTGAAATTCTCTTGAAGCTTTTAAAATTCTCTCTAGAATTTTCAAAATCCATGGCCACATGTTTACAATTTCACGTCAAAAAATGGCTAAAATTCCAGTTGAAATTTTTTCAAAGTCCCTTAAAAATTTTCCAATTTTTGTCCCAATTCTTCCCATTCCCATTGAAACTTTTCAAATCCCTCTCAAAATTGTTGAAATTCTGTTGAAGCTTTTAAAATTCTCTCTAGAATTTTCAAAATCCGTGGCCACATGTTTACAATTTCACGTCAAAAAATGGCTAAAATTCCAGTTGAAATTTTTTCAAAGTCCCTTCAAAATTTTCCAATTTTTGTCCCAATTCTTCCCATTCCCATTGAAACTTTTCAAATCCCTCTCAAAATTGTTGAAATTCTCTTGAAGCTTTTAAAATTCTCTCTAGAATTTTCAAAATCCATGGCCACATGTTTACAATTTCACGTCAAAAAATGGCTAAAATTCCAGTTGAAATTTTTTCAAAGTCCCTTAAAAATTTTCCAATTTTTGTCCCAATTCTTCCCATTCCCATTGAAACTTTTCAAATCCCTCTCAAAATTGTTGAAATTCTCTTGAAGCTTTTAAAATTCTCTCTAGAATTTTCAAAATCCATGGGCACATGTTTACAATTTCACGTCAAAAAATGGCTAAAATTCCAGTTGAAATTTTTTCAAAGTCCCTTAAAAATTTTCCAATTTTTGTCCCAATTCTTCCCATTCCCATTGAAACTTTTCAAATCCCTCTCAAAATTGTTGAAATTCTGTTGAAGCTTTTAAAATTCTCTCTAGAATTTTCAAAATCCATGTCCACATGTTTACAATTTCACGTCAAAAAATTGCTAAAATTCCAGTTGAAATTTTTTCAAAGTCCCTTAAAAATTTTCCAATTTTTGTTCCAATTCTTCCCATTCCCATTGAAACTTTTCAAATCCCTCTCAAAATTGTTGAAATTCTGTTGAAGCTTTTAAAATTCTCTCTAGAATTTTCAAAATCCATGTCCACATGTTTACAATTTCACGTCAAAAAATGGCTAAAATTCCAGTTGAAATTTTTTCAAAGTCCCTTAAAAATTTTCCAATTTTTGTCCCAATTCTTCCCATTCCCATTGAAACTTTTCAAATCCCTCTCAAAATTGTTGAAATTCTGTTGAAGCTTTTAAAATTCTCTCTAGAATTTTCAAAATCCATGGCCACATGTTTACAATTTCACGTCAAAAAATGGCTAAAATTCCAGTTGAAATTTTTTCAAAGTCCCTTAAAAATTTTCCAATTTTTGTCCCAATTCTTCCCATTCCCATTGAAACTTTTCAAATCCCTCTCAAAATTGTTGAAATTCTCTTGAAGCTTTAAAATTCTCTCTAGAATTTTCAAAATCCATGGCCACATGTTTACAATTTCACGTCAAAAAATGGCTAAAATTCCAGTTGAAATTTTTTCAAAGTCCCTTAAAAATTTTCCAATTTTTGTCCCAATTCTTCCCATTCCCATTGAAACTTTTCAAATCCCTCTCAAAATTGTTGAAATTTTGTTGAAGCTTTTAAAATTCTCTCTAGAATTTTCAAAATCCATGGCCACATGTTTACAATTTCACGTCAAAAAATGGCTAAAATTCCAGTTGAAATTTTTTCAAAGTCCCTTAAAAATTTTCCAATTTTTGTCCCAATTCTTCCCATTCCCATTGAAACTTTTCAAATCCCTCTCAAAATTGTTGAAATTCTGTTGAAGCTTTTAAAATTCTCTCTAGAATTTTCAAAATCCATGGCCACATGTTTACAATTTCACGTCAAAAAATGGCTAAAATTCCAGTTGAAATTTTTTCAAAGTCCCTTAAAAATTTTCCAATTTTTGTCCCAATTCTTCCCATTCCCATTGAAACTTTTCAAATCCCTCTCAAAATTGTTGAAATTCTGTTGAAGCTTTTAAAATTCTCTCTAGAATTTTCAAAATCCATGTCCACATGTTTACAATTTCAAGTCAAAAAATGGCTAAAATTCCAGTTGAAATTTTTTCAAAGTCCCTTCAAAATTTTCCAATTTTTGTCCCAATTCTTCCCATTCCCATTGAAACTTTTCAAATCCCTCTCAAAATTGTTGAAATTCTCTTGAAGCTTTTAAAATTCTCTCTAGAATTTTCAAAATCCATGGCCACATGTTTACAATTTCACGTCAAAAAATGGCTAAAATTCCAGTTGAAATTTTTTCAAAGTCCCTTCAAAATTTTCCAATTTTTGTCCCAATTCTTCCCATTCCCATTGAAACTTTTCAAATCCCTCTCAAAATTGTAGAAATTCTGTTGAAGCTTTTAAAATTCTCTCTAGAATTTTCAAAATCCATGTCCACATGTTTACAATTTCACGTCAAAAAATGGCTAAAATTCCAGTTGAAATTTTTTCAAAGTCCCTTAAAAATTTCCAATTTTTGTCCCAATTCTTCCCATTCCCATTGAAACTTTTCAAATCCCTCTCAAAATTGTTGAAATTCTCTTGAAGCTTTTAAAATTCTCTCTAGAATTTTCAAAATCCATGGGCACATGTTTACAATTTCACATAAAAAAATGGCTAAAATTCCAGTTGAAATTTTTTCAAAGTCCCTGAAAAATTTTCCAATTTTTGTCCCAATTCTTCCCATTCCCATTGAAACTTTTCAAATCCCTCTCAAAATTGTTGAAATTCTGTTGAAGCTTTTAAAATTCTCTCTAGAATTTTCAAAATCCATGTCCACATGTTTACAATTTCACGTCAAAAAATGGCTAAAATTCCAGTTGAAATTTTTTCAAAGTCCCTTAAAAATTTTCCAATTTTTGTCCCAATTCTTCCCATTCCCATTGAAACTTTTCAAATCCCTCTCAAAATTGTTGAAATTCTCTTGAAGCTTTTAAAATTCTCTCTAGAATTTTCAAAATCCATGGCCACATGTTTACAATTTCACGTCAAAAAATTGCTAAAATTCCAGTTGAAATTTTTTCAAAGTCCCTTAAAAATTTTCCAATTTTTGTCCCAATTCTTCCCATTCCCATTGAAACTTTTCAAATCCCTCTCAAAATTGTTGAAATTCTGTTGAAGCTTTTAAAATTCTCTCTAGAATTTTCAAAATCCATGTCCACATGTTTACAATTTCACGTCAAAAAATGGCTAAAATTCCAGTTGAAATTTTTTCAAAGTCCTTAAAAATTTTCCAATTTTTGTCCCAATTCTTCCCATTCCCTTTGAAACTTTTCAAATCCCTCTCAAAATTGTAGAAATTCTGTTGAAGCTTTTAAAATTCTCTCTAGAATTTTCAAAATCCATGTCCACATGTTTACAATTTCACGTCAAAAAATGGCTAAAATTCCAGTTGAAATTTTTTCAAAGTCCCTTCAAAATTTTCCAATTTTTGTCCCAATTCTTCCCATTCCCATTGAAACTTTTCAAATCCCTCTCAAAATTGTTGAAATTCTCTGAAGCTTTTAAAATTCTCTCTAGAATTTTCAAAATCCATGGCCACATGTTTACAATTTCACATCAAAAAATGGCTAAAATTCCAGTTGAAATTTTTTCAAAGTCCCTTAAAAATTTTCCAATTTTTGTCCCAATTCTTCCCATTCCCATTGAAACTTTTCAAATCCCTCTCAAAATTGTTGAAATTCTCTTGAAGCTTTTAAAATTCTCTCTAGAATTTTCAAAATCCATGGCCACATGTTTACAATTTCAAGTCAAAAAATGGCTAAAATTCCAGTTGAAATTTTTTCAAAGTCCCTTAAAATTTTCCAATTTTTGTCCCAATTCTTCCCATTCCCATTGAAACTTTTCAAATCCCTCTCAAAATTGCTGAAATTCTCTTGAAGCTTTTAAAATTCTCTCTAGAATTTTCAAAATCCGTGTCCACATGTTTACAATTTCACGTAAAAAATTGCTAAAATTCCAGTTGAAATTTTTTCAAAGTCCCTTAAAAATTTTCCAATTTTTGTCCCAATTCTTCCCATTCCCATTGAAACTTTTCAAATCCCTCTCAAAATTGTTGAAATTCTCTTGAAGCTTTTAAAATTCTCTCTAGAATTTTCAAAATCCATGGCCACATGTTTACAATTTCACGTCAAAAAATTGCTAAAATTCCAGTTGAAATTTTTTCAAAGTCCCTTAAAAATTTTCCAATTTTTGTCCCAATTCTTCCCATTCCCATTGAAACTTTTCAAATCCCTCTCAAAATTGTTGAAATTCTCTTGAAGCTTTTAAAATTCTCTCTAGAATTTTCAAAATCCATGGCCACATGTTTACAATTTCACGTCAAAAATGGCTAAAATTCCAGTTGAAATTTTTTCAAAGTCCCTTAAAAATTTTCCAATTTTTGTCCCAATTCTTCCCATTCCCATTGAAACTTTTCAAATCCCTCTCAAAATTGTTGAAATTCTGTTGAAGCTTTTAAAATTCTCTCTAGAATTTTCAAATCCATGTCCACATGTTTACAATTTCACGTCAAAAAATGGCTAAAATTCCAGCTGAAATTTTTTCAAAGTCCCTTAAAAATTTTCCAATTTTTGTCCCAATTCTTCCCATTCCCATTGAAACTTTTCAAATCCCTCTCAAAATTGTTGAAATTCTGTTGAAGCTTTTAAAATTCTCTCTAGAATTTTCAAAATCCATGTCCACATGTTTACAATTTCACGTCAAAAAATTGCTAAAATTCCAGTTGAAATTTTTTCAAAGTCCCTTAAAAATTTTCCAATTTTTGTCGCAATTCTTCCCATTCCCATTGAAACTTTTCAAATCCCTCTCAAAATTGTTGAAATTCTGTTGAAGCTTTTAAAATTCTCTCTAGAATTTTCAAAATCCATGGCCACATGTTTACAATTTCACGTCAAAAAATGGCTAAAATTCCAGTTGAAATTTTTTCAAAGTCCCTTAAAAATTTTCCAATTTTTGTCCCAATTCTTCCCATTCCCATTGAAACTTTTCAAATCCCTCTCAAAATTGTAGAAATTCTGTTGAACCTTTTAAAATTCTCTCTAGAATTTTCAAAATCCATGGCCACATGTTTACAATTTCACGTCAAAGAATTGCTAAAATTCCAGTTGAAATTTTTTCAAAGTCCCTTAAAAATTTTCCAATTTTTGTCCCAATTCTTCCCATTCCCATTGAAACTTTTCAAATCCCTCTCAAAATTGTTGAAATTCTCTTGAAGCTTTTAAAATTCTCTCTAGAATTTTCAAAATCCATGTCCACATGTTTACAATTTCACGTCAAAAAATGGCTAAAATTCCAGTTGAAATTTTTTCAAAGTCCCTTAAAAATTTTCCAATTTTTGTCCCAATTCTTCCCATTCCCATTGAAACTTTTCAAATCCCTCTCAAAATTGTTGAAATTCTGTTGAAGCTTTTAAAATTCTCTCTAGAATTTTCAAAATCCATGGGCACATGTTTACAATTTCACGTCAAAAAATGGCTAAAATTCCAGTTGAAATTTTTTCAAAGTCCCTTAAAAAATTTCCAATTTTTGTCCCAATTCTTCCCATTCCCATTGAAACTTTTCAAATCCCTCTCAAAATTGTTGAAATTCTGTTGAAGCTTTTAAAATTCTCTCTAGAATTTTCAAAATCCATGTCCACATGTTTACAATTTCACGTCAAAAAATGGCTAAAATTCCAGTTGAAATTTTTTCAAAGTCCCTTAAAAATTTTCCAATTTTTGTCCCAATTCTTCCCATTCCCATTGAAACTTTTCAAATCCCTCTCAAAATTGTTGAAATTTTGTTGAAGCTTTTAAAATTCTCTCTAGAATTTTCAAAATCCACTTCAACATGTTTACAATTTCACGTCAAAAAATGGCTAAAATTCCAGTTGAAATTTTTTCAAAGTCCCTTAAAAATTTTCCAATTTTTGTATCAATTCTTCCCATTCCCATTGAAACTTTTCAAATCCCTCTCAAAATTGTTGAAATTCTGTTGAAGCTTTTAAAATTCTCTCTAGAATTTTCAAAATCCATGTCCACATGTTTACAATTTCACGTCAAAAATGGCTAAAATTCCAGTTGAAATTTTTTCAAAGTCCCTTAAAAATTTTCCAATTTTTGTCCCAATTCTTCCCATTCCCATTGAAACTTTTCAAATCCCTCTCAAAATTGTTGAAATTCTGTTGAAGCTTTTAAAATTCTCTCTAGAATTTTCAAAATCCATGGCCACATGTTTACAATTTCACATAAAAAAATTGTTAAAATTCCAGTTGAAATTTTTTCAAAGTCCCTTAAAAATTTTCCAATTTTTGTCCCAATTCTTCCCATTCCCATTGAAACTTTTCAAATCCCTCTCAAAATTGTTGAAATTCTCTTGAAGCTTTTAAAATTCTCTCTAGAATTTTCAAAATCCATGGCCACATGTTTACAATTTCACGTCAAAAAATGGCTAAAATTCCAGTTGAAATTTTTTCAAAAGTCCCTTAAAAATTTTCCAATTTTTGTCCCAATTCTTCCCATTCCCATTGAAACTTTTCAAATCCCTCTCAAAATTGTTGAAATTCTGTTGAAGCTTTTAAAATTCTCTCTAGAATTTTCAAAATCCATGGCCACATGTTTACAATTTCACATAAAAAAATTTTTAAATTCCAGTTGAAATTTTTTCAAAGTCCCTTAAAAATTTTCCAATTTTTGTCCCAATTCTTCCCATTCCCATTGAAACTTTTCAAATCAGATTTCAAAATCCATGTCCACATGTTTACAATTTCACGTCAAAAAAATGGCTAAAATTCCAGTTGAAATTTTTTCAAAGTCCCTTCAAAATTTTCCAATTTTTGTCCCAATTCTTCCATTCCCATTGAAAACTTTTCAAATCCCTCTCAAAATTGTTGAAATTCTCTTGAAGCTTTTAAAATTCTCTCTAGAATTTTCAAAATCCATGGCCACATGTTTACAATTTCACATCAAAAAATGGCTAAAATTCCAGTTGAAATTTTTTCAAAGTCCCTTAAAAATTTTCCAATTTTTGTCCCAATTCTTCCATTCCCATTGAAACTTTTCAAATCCCTCTCAAAATTGTTGAAATTCTCTTGAAGCTTTTAAAATTCTCTCTAGAATTTTCAAAATCCATGGCCACATGTTTACAATTTCACGTCAAAAAATGGCTAAAATTCCAGTTGAAATTTTTTCAAAGTCCCTTAAAAATTTTCCAATTTTTGTCCCAATTCTTCCCATTCCCATTGAAACTTTTCAAATCCCTCTCAAAATTGTTGAAATTTTGTTGAAGCTTTTAAAATTCTCTCTAGAATTTTCAAAATCCACTTCAACATGTTTACAATTTCACGTCAAAAAATGGCTAAAATTCCAGTTGAAATTTTTTCAAAGTCCCTTAAAAATTTTCCAATTTTTGTCCCAATTCTTCCCATTCCCATTGAAACTTTTCAAATCCCTCTCAAAATTGTTGAAATTCTGTTGAAGCTTTTAAAATTCTCTCTAGAATTTTCAAAATCCATGGCCACATGTTTACAATTTCACGTCAAAAAATGGCTAAAATTCCAGTTGAAATTTTTTCAAAGTCCCTTAAAAATTTTCCAATTTTGTCCCAATTCTTCCCATTCCCATTGAAACTTTTCAAATCCCTCTCAAAATTGTTGAAATTCTGTTGAAGCTTTTAAAATTCTCTCTAGAATTTTCAAAATCCATGTCCACATGTTTACAATTTCAAGTCAAAAAATGGCTAAAATTCCTGTTGAAATTTTTTCAAAGTCCCTTAAAATTTTCCAATTTTTGTCCCAATTCTTCCCATTCCCATTGAAACTTTTCAAATCCCTCTCAAAATTGTTGAAATTCTCTTGAAGCTTTTAAAATTCTCTCTAGAATTTTCAAAATCCATGGCCACATGTTTACAATTTCACGTCAAAAAATGGCTAAAATTCCAGTTGAAATTTTTTCAAAGTCCCTTAAAAATTTTCCAATTTTTGTCCCAATTCTTCCCATTCCCATTGAAACTTTTCAAATCCCTCTCAAAATTGTTGAAATTCTGTTGAAGCTTTTAAAATTCTCTCTAGAATTTTCAAAATCCGTGGCCACATGTTTACAATTTCACGTCAAAAAATGGCTAAAATTCCAGTTGAAATTTTTTCAAAGTCCCTTCAAAATTTTCCAATTTTTGTCCCAATTCTTCCCATTCCCATTGAAACTTTTCAAATCCCTCTCAAAATTGTTGAAATTCTCTTGAAGCTTTTAAAATTCTCTCTAGAATTTTCAAAATCCATGGCCACATGTTTACAATTTCACGTCAAAAAATGGCTAAAATTCCAGTTGAAATTTTTTCAAAGTCCCTTAAAAATTTTCCAATTTTTGTCCCAATTCTTCCCATTCCCATTGAAACTTTTCAAATCCCTCTCAAAATTGTTGAAATTCTCTTGAAGCTTTTAAAATTCTCTCTAGAATTTTCAAAATCCATGGGCACATGTTTACAATTTCACGTCAAAAAATGGCTAAAATTCCAGTTGAAATTTTTTCAAAGTCCCTTAAAAATTTTCCAATTTTTGTCCCAATTCTTCCCATTCCCATTGAAACTTTTCAAATCCCTCTCAAAATTGTTGAAATTCTGTTGAAGCTTTTAAATTCTCTCTAGAATTTTCAAAATCCATGTCCACATGTTTACAATTTCACGTCAAAAAATGGCTAAATCCAGTTATCTTAAAAATTTTCCAATTTTTGTTCCAATTCTTCCC
>NW_028115701.1:0-15342 GCF_964273445.1 Streptopelia decaocto
GATTTGAAAAGTTTCAATGGGAATGGGAAGAATTGGGGCAAAAATTGGAAAATTTTAAGGGACTTTGAAAAAATTTCAACTGGAATTTTAGCCATTTTTTGACGTGAAATTGTAAACATGTGGACATGGATTTTGAAAATTCTAGAGAGAATTTTAAAAGCTTCAACAGAATTTCCACAATTTTGAGAGGGATTTGAAAAGTTTCAATGGGAATGGGAAGAATTGGGACAAAAATTGGAAAATTTTTCAGGGACTTTGACAAAATTTCAACTGGAATTTTAGCAATTTTTTGACGTGAAATTGTAAACATGTGGACATGGATTTTGAAAATTCTAGAGAGAATTTTAAAAGCTTCAAGAGAATTTCAACAATTTTGAGAGGGATTTGAAAAGTTTCAATGGGAATGGGAAGAATTGGGACAAAAATTGGAAAATTTTTAAGGGACTTTGAAAAAATTTCAACTGGAATTTTAGCCATTTTTTGGCGTGAAATTGTAAACATGTGGACATGGATTTTGAAAATTCTAGAGAGAATTTTAAAAGCTGCAACAGAATTTCAACAATTTTGAGAGGGATTTGAAAAGTTTCAATGGGAATGGGAAGAATTGGGACAAAAATTGGAAAATTTTTCAGGGACTTTGAAAAAATTTCAACTGGAATTTTAGCCATTTTTTGACGTGAAATTGTAAACATGTGGACATGGATTTTGAAAATTCTAGAGAGAATTTTAAAAGCTTCAAGAGAATTTCAACAATTTCGAGAGGGATTTGAAAAGTTTCAATGGGAATGGGAAGAATTGGGACAAAAATTGGAAAATTTTTAAGGGACTTTGAAAAAATTTCAACTGGAATTTTAGCCATTTTTTGACGTGAAATTGTAAACATGTGGACATGGATTTTGAAAATTCTAGAGAGAATTTTAAAAGCTTCAACAGAATTTCAACAATTTTGAGAGGGATTTGAAAAGTTTCAATGGGAATGGGAAGAATTGGGACAAAAATGGGAAAATTTTTAAGGGACTTTGAAAAAATTTCAACTGGAATTTTAGCCATTTTTTGACGTGAAATTGTAAACATGATGAAGTGGATTTTGAAAATTCTAGAGAGAATTTTAAAAGCTTCAAGAGAATTTCAACAATTTTGAGAGGGATTTGAAAAGTTTCAATGGGAATGGGAAGAATTGGGACAAAAATTGGAAAATTTTTAAGGGACTTTGAAAAAATTGGAACTGGAATTTTAGCCATTTTTTGACGTGAAATTGTAAACATGTGGACATGGATTTTGAAAATTCTAGAGAGAATTTTAAAAGCTTCAACAGAATTTCAACAATTTTGAGAGGGATTTGAAAAGTTTCAATGGGAATGGGAAGAATTGGGACAAAAATTGGAAAATTTTTAAGGGACTTTGAAAAAATTTCAACTGGAATTTTAGCAATTTTGACGTGAAATTGTAAACATGTGGACATGGATTTTGAAAATTCTAGAGAGAATTTTAAAAGCTTCAAGAGAATTTCAACAATTTTGAGAGGGATTTGAAAAGTTTCAATGGGAATGGGAAGAATTGGGACAAAAATTGGAAAATTTTTAAGAGACTTTGAAAAAATTTCAACTGGAATTTTAGCCATTTTTTGACGTGAAATTGTAAACATGTGGACATGGATTTTGAAAATTCTAGAGAGAATTTTAAAAGCTTCAAGAGAATTTCAACAATTTGGAGAGGGATTTGAAAAGTTTCAATGGGAATGGGAAGAATTGGGACAAAAATTGGAAAATTTTTAAGGGACTTTGAAAAAATTGCAACTGGAATTTTAGCCATTTTTTGACGTGAAATTGTAAACATGATGAAGTGGATTTTGAAAATTCTAGAGAGAATTTTAAAAGCTTCAAGAGAATTTCAACAATTTTGAGAGGGATTTGAAAAGTTTCAATGGGAATGGGAAGAATTGGGACAAAAATTGGAAAATTTTTAAGGGACTTTGAAAAAATTTCAACTGGAATTTTAGCCATTTTTTGACGTGAAATTGTAAACATGTGGACATGGATTTTGAAAATTCTAGAGAGAATTTTAAAAGCTTCAACAGAATTTCAACAATTTTGAGAGGGATTTGAAAAGTTTCAATGGGAATGGGAAGAATTGGGACAAAAATTGGAAAATTTTTAAGGGACTTTGAAAAAATTTCAACTGGAATTTTAGCCTTTTTTTATGTGAAATTTTAAACACGTGGACATGGATTTTGAAAATTCTAGAGAGAATTTTAAAAGCTTCAACAGAATTTCAACAATTTGGAGAGGGATTTGAAAAGTTTCAATGGGAATGGGAAGAATTGGGGCAAAAATTGGAAAATTTTTAAGGGACTTTGAAAAAATTTCAACTGGAATTTTAGCCATTTTTTGACGTGAAATTGTAAACATGTGGACATGGATTTTGAAAATTCTAGAGAGAATTTTAAAAGCTTCAACAGAATTTCAACAATTTTGAGAGGGATTTGAAAAGTTTCAATGGGAATGGGAAGAATTGGGACAAAAATTGGAAAATTTTTAAGGGACTTTGAAAAAATTTCAACTGGAATTTTAGCCTTTTTTTATGTGAAATTGTAAACATGTGGACATGGATTTTGAAAATTCTAGAGAGAATTTTAAAAGCTTCAACAGAATTTCAACAATTTTGAGAGGGATTTGAAAAGTTTCAATGGGAATGGGAAGAATTGGGACAAAAATTGGAAAATTTTTCAGGGACTTTGAAAAAATTGCAACTGGAATTTTAGCAATTTTGACGTGAAATTGTAAACATGTGGACATGGATTTTGAAAATTCTAGAGAGAATTTTAAAAGCTTCAAGAGAATTTCAACAATTTGGAGAGGGATTTGAAAAGTTTCAATGGGAATGGGAAGAATTGGGACAAAAATTGGAAAATTTTTAAGGGACTTTGAAAAAATTTCAACTGGAATTTTAGCAATTTTGACGTGAAATTGTAAACATGTGGACATGGATTTTGAAAATTCTAGAGAGAATTTTAAAAGCTTCAAGAGAATTTCAACAATTTTGAGAGGGATTTGAAAAGTTTCAATGGGAATGGGAAGAATTGAGACAAAAATTGGAAAATTTTTAAGGGACTTTGAAAAAATTTCAACTGGAATTTTAGCCTTTTTTATGTGAAATTGTAAACACGTGGACATGGATTTTGAAAATTCTAGAGAGAATTTTAAAAGCTTCAAGAGAATTTCAACAATTTGGAGAGGGATTTGAAAAGTTTCAATGGGAATGGGAAGAATTGGGGCAAAAATTGGAAAATTTTTAAGGGACTTTGAAAAAATTTCAACTGGAATTTTAGCCATTTTTTGACGTGAAATTGTAAACATGTGGACATGGATTTTGAAAATTCTAGAGAGAATTTTAAAAGCTTCAACAGAATTTCAACAATTTGGAGAGGGATTTGAAAAGTTTCAATGGGAATGGGAAGAATTGGGACAAAAATTGGAAAATTTTTAAGGGACTTTGAAAAAATTTCAACTGGAATTTTAGCAATTTTTTATGTGAAATTATAAACATGTGGACATGGATTTTGAAAATTCTAGAGAGAATTTTAAAAGCTTCAACAGAATTTCAACAATTTTGAGAGGGATTTGAAAAGTTTCAATGGGAATGGGAAGAATTGGGACAAAAATTGGAAAATTTTTAAGGGACTTTGAAAAAATTGCAACTGGAATTTTCCAATTTTTTGACGTGAAATTGTAAACATGTGGACATGGATTTTGAAAATTCTAGAGAGAATTTTAAAAGCTTCAACAGAATTTCCACAATTTTGAGAGGGATTTGAAAAGTTTCAATGGGAATGGGAAGAATTGGGACAAAAATTGGAAAATTTTTAAGGGACTTTGAAAAAATTTCAACTGGAATTTTAGCCATTTTTTGACGTGAAATTGTAAACATGTGGACATAGATTTTGAAAATTCTAGGGAGAATTTTAAAAGCTTCAACAGAATTTCAACAATTTTGAGAGGGATTTGAAAAGTTTCAATGGGAATGGGAAGAATTGGGGCAAAAATTGGAAAATTTTTAAGGGACTTTGAAAAAATTTCAACTGGAATTTTAGCCATTTTTTGACGTGAAATTGTAAACATGTGGACATGGATTTTGAAAATTCTAGAGAGAATTTTAAAAGCTTCAACAGAATTTCCACAATTTTGAGAGGGATTTGAAAAGTTTCAATGGGAATGGGAAGAATTGGGACAAAAATTGGAAAATTTTTAAGGGACTTTGAAAAAATTTCAACTGGAATTTTAGCCATTTTTTGACGTGAAATTGTAAACATGTGGACATGGATTTTGAAAATTCTAGAGAGAATTTTAAAAGCTTCAACAGAATTTCAACAATTTTGAGAGGGATTTGAAAAGTTTCAATGGGAATGGGAAGAATTGGGACAAAAATTGGAAAATTTTTAAGGGACTTTGAAAAAATTTCAACTGGAATTTTAGCCATTTTTTGACGTGAAATTGTAAACATGTGGACATGGATTTTGAAAATTCTAGAGAGAATTTTAAAAGCTTCAACAGAATTTCCACAATTTTGAGAGGGACTTGAAAAGTTTCAATGGGAATGGGAAGAATTGGGACAAAAATTGGAAAATTTTTAAGGGACTTTGAAAAAATTTCAACTGGAATTTTAGCCATTTTTTGACGTGAAATTGTAAACATGTGGACATGGATTTTGAAAATTCTAGAGAGAATTTTAAAAGCTTCAAGAGAATTTCAACAATTTTGAGAGGGATTTGAAAAGTTTCAATGGGAATGGGAAGAATTGAGACAAAAATTGGAAAATTTTTAAGGGACTTTGAAAAAATTTCAACTGGAATTTTAGCAATTTTTTGACGTGAAATTGTAAACATGTGGACATGGATTTTGAAAATTCTAGAGAGAATTTTAAAAGCTTCAAGAGAATTTCAACAATTTTGAGAGGGATTTGAAAAGTTTCAATGGGAATGGGAAGAATTGGGACAAAAATTGGAAAATTTTTAAGGGACTTTGAAAAAATTTCAACTGGAATTTTAGCCATTTTTTGACGTGAAATTGTAAACATGTGGACATGGATTTTGAAAATTCTAGAGAGAATTTTAAAAGCTTCAAGAGAATTTCAACAATTTTGAGAGGGATTTGAAAAGTTTCAATGGGAATGGGAAGAATTGGGACAAAAATTGGAAAATTTTTAAGGGACTTTGAAAAAATTTCAACTGGAATTTTAGCAATTTTGACGTGAAATTGTAAAAATGTTGAAGTGGATTTTGAAAATTCTAGAGAGAATTTTAAAAGCTTCAACAGAATTTCAACAATTTTGAGAGGGATTTGAAAAGTTTCAATGGGAATGGGAAGAATTGGGACAAAAATTGGAAAATTTTTCAGGGACTTTGACAAAATTTCAACTGGAATTTTAGCCATTTTTTGACGTGAAATTGTAAACATGTGGACATGGATTTTGAAAATTCTAGAGAGAATTTTAAAAGCTTCAACAGAATTTCAACAATTTGGAGAGGGATTTGAAAAGTTTCAATGGGAATGGGAAGAATTGGGACAAAAATTGGAAAATTTTTAAGGGACTTTGAAAAAATTTCAACTGGAATTTTAGCCATTTTTTGACGTGAAATTGTAAACATGTGGACATGGATTTTGAAAATTCTAGAGAGAATTTTAAAAGCTTCAACAGAATTTCCACAATTTTGAGAGGGACTTGAAAAGTTTCAATGGGAATGGGAAGAATTGGGACAAAAATTGGAAAATTTTGAAGGGACTTTGAAAAAATTTCAACTGGAATTTTAGCCATTTTTTGACGTGAAATTGTAAACATGTGGCCATGGATTTTGAAAATTCTAGAGAGAATTTTAAAAGCTTCAACAGAATTTCAACAATTTTGAGAGGGATTTGAAAAGTTTCAATGGGAATGGGAAGAATTGGGACAAAAATTGGAAAATTTTTCAGGGACTTTGAAAAAATTGCAACTGGAATTTTAGCCATTTTTTGACGTGAAATTGTAAACATGTGGACATGGATTTTGAAAATTCTAGAGAGAATTTTAAAAGCTTCAACAGAATTTCAACAATTTTGAGAGGGATTTGAAAAGTTTCAATGGGAATGGGAAGAATTGGGACAAAAATTGGAAAATTTTTCAGGGACTTTGAAAAAATTTCAACTGGAATTTTAGCAATTTTTTGACGTGAAATTGTAAACATGTGGACATGGATTTTGAAAATTCTAGAGAGAATTTTAAAAGCTTCAACAGAATTTCAACAATTTTGAGAGGGATTTGAAAAGTTTCAATGGGAATGGGAAGAATTGGGACAAAAATTGGAAAATTTTTCAGGGACTTTGAAAAAATTTCAACTGGAATTTTAGCCATTTTTTGACGTGAAATTGTAAACATGTGGACATGGATTTTGAAAATTCTAGAGAGAATTTTAAAAGCTTCAAGAGAATTTCAACAATTTTGAGAGGGATTTGAAAAGTTTCAATGGGAATGGGAAGAATTGGGACAAAAATTGGAAAATTTTTAAGAGACTTTGAAAAAATTTCAACTGGAATTTTAGCCATTTTTTGACGTGAAATTGTAAACATGTGGACATGGATTTTGAAAATTCTAGAGAGAATTTTAAAAGCTTCAAGAGAATTTCAACAATTTGGAGAGGGATTTGAAAAGTTTCAATGGGAATGGGAAGAATTGGGACAAAAATTGGAAAATTTTTAAGGGACTTTGAAAAAATTGCAACTGGAATTTTAGCCATTTTTTGACGTGAAATTGTAAACATGTGGACATGGATTTTGAAAATTCTAGAGAGAATTTTAAAAGCTTCAACAGAATTTCAACAATTTTGAGAGGGATTTGAAAAGTTTCAATGGGAATGGGAAGAATTGGGACAAAAATTGGAAAATTTTTAAGGGACTTTGAAAAAATTTCAACTGGAATTTTAGCCATTTTTTTACGTGAAATTGTAAACATGTGGACATGGATTTTGAAAATTCTAGAGAGAATTTTAAAAGCTTCAATAGAATTTCAACAATTTGGAGAGGGATTTGAAAAGTTTCAATGGGAATGGGAAGAATTGGGACAAAAATTGGAAAATTTTTAAGGGACTTTGAAAAAATTTCAACTGGAATTTTAGCCATTTTTTGACGTGAAATTGTAAACATGTGGACATGGATTTTGAAAATTCTAGAGAGAATTTTAAAAGCTTCAACAGAATTTCCACAATTTTGAGAGGGATTTGAAAAGTTTCAATGGGAATGGGAAGAATTGGGACAAAAATTGGAAAATTTTTAAGGGACTTTGAAAAAATTTCAACTGGAATTTTAGCCATTTTTTGATGTGAAATTGTAAACATGTGGCCATGGATTTTGAAAATTCTAGAGAGAATTTTAAAAGCTTCAAGAGAATTTCAACAATTTTGAGAGGGATTTGAAAAGTTTCAATGGGAATGGGAAGAATTGAGACAAAAATTGGAAAATTTTTAAGGGACTTTGAAAAAATTTCAACTGGAATTTTAGCAATTTTTTGACGTGAAATTGTAAACATGTGGACATGGATTTTGAAAATTCTAGAGAGAATTTTAAAAGCTTCAAGAGAATTTCAACAATTTTGAGAGGGATTTGAAAAGTTTCAATGGGAATGGGAAGAATTGGGACAAAAATTGGAAAATTTTTAAGGGACTTTGAAAAAATTTCAACTGGAATTTTAGCCATTTTTTGACGTGAAATTGTAAACATGTGGACATGGATTTTGAAAATTCTAGAGAGAATTTTAAAAGCTTCAAGAGAATTTCAACAATTTTGAGAGGGATTTGAAAAGTTTCAATGGGAATGGGAAGAATTGGGACAAAAATTGGAAAATTTTTAAGGGACTTTGAAAAAATTTCAACTGGAATTTTAGCAATTTTGACGTGAAATTGTAAAAATGTTGAAGTGGATTTTGAAAATTCTAGAGAGAATTTTAAAAGCTTCAACAGAATTTCAACAATTTTGAGAGGGATTTGAAAAGTTTCAATGGGAATGGGAAGAATTGGGACAAAAATTGGAAAATTTTTCAGGGACTTTGACAAAATTTCAACTGGAATTTTAGCCATTTTTTGACGTGAAATTGTAAACATGTGGACATGGATTTTGAAAATTCTAGAGAGAATTTTAAAAGCTTCAACAGAATTTCAACAATTTGGAGAGGGATTTGAAAAGTTTCAATGGGAATGGGAAGAATTGGACAAAAATTGGAAAATTTTTAAGGGACTTTGAAAAAATTTCAACTGGAATTTTAGCCATTTTTTGACGTGAAATTGTAAACATGTGGACATGGATTTTGAAAATTCTAGAGAGAATTTTAAAAGCTTCAACAGAATTTCCACAATTTTGAGAGGGACTTGAAAAGTTTCAATGGGAATGGGAAGAATTGGGACAAAAATTGGAAAATTTTGAAGGGACTTTGAAAAAATTTCAACTGGAATTTTAGCCATTTTTTGACGTGAAATTGTAAACATGTGGCCATGGATTTTGAAAATTCTAGAGAGAATTTTAAAAGCTTCAACAGAATTTCAACAATTTTGAGAGGGATTTGAAAAGTTTCAATGGGAATGGGAAGAATTGGGACAAAAATTGGAAAATTTTTCAGGGACTTTGAAAAAATTGCAACTGGAATTTTAGCCATTTTTTGACGTGAAATTGTAAACATGTGGACATGGATTTTGAAAATTCTAGAGAGAATTTTAAAAGCTTCAACAGAATTTCAACAATTTTGAGAGGGATTTGAAAAGTTTCAATGGGAATGGGAAGAATTGGGACAAAAATTGGAAAATTTTTCAGGGACTTTGAAAAAATTTCAACTGGAATTTTAGCAATTTTTTGACGTGAAATTGTAAACATGTGGACATGGATTTTGAAAATTCTAGAGAGAATTTTAAAAGCTTCAACAGAATTTCAACAATTTTGAGAGGGATTTGAAAAGTTTCAATGGGAATGGGAAGAATTGGGACAAAAATTGGAAAATTTTTCAGGGACTTTGAAAAAATTTCAACTGGAATTTTAGCCATTTTTTGACGTGAAATTGTAAACATGTGGACATGGATTTTGAAAATTCTAGAGAGAATTTTAAAAGCTTCAAGAGAATTTCAACAATTTTGAGAGGGATTTGAAAAGTTTCAATGGGAATGGGAAGAATTGGGACAAAAATTGGAAAATTTTTAAGAGACTTTGAAAAAATTTCAACTGGAATTTTAGCCATTTTTTGACGTGAAATTGTAAACATGTGGACATGGATTTTGAAAATTCTAGAGAGAATTTTAAAAGCTTCAAGAGAATTTCAACAATTTGGAGAGGGATTTGAAAAGTTTCAATGGGAATGGGAAGAATTGGGACAAAAATTGGAAAATTTTTAAGGGACTTTGAAAAAATTGCAACTGGAATTTTAGCCATTTTTTGACGTGAAATTGTAAACATGTGGACATGGATTTTGAAAATTCTAGAGAGAATTTTAAAAGCTTCAACAGAATTTCAACAATTTTGAGAGGGATTTGAAAAGTTTCAATGGGAATGGGAAGAATTGGGACAAAAATTGGAAAATTTTTAAGGGACTTTGAAAAAATTTCAACTGGAATTTTAGCCATTTTTTTACGTGAAATTGTAAACATGTGGACATGGATTTTGAAAATTCTAGAGAGAATTTTAAAAGCTTCAATAGAATTTCAACAATTTGGAGAGGGATTTGAAAAGTTTCAATGGGAATGGGAAGAATTGGGACAAAAATTGGAAAATTTTTAAGGGACTTTGAAAAAATTTCAACTGGAATTTTAGCCATTTTTTGACGTGAAATTGTAAACATGTGGACATGGATTTTGAAAATTCTAGAGAGAATTTTAAAAGCTTCAACAGAATTTCCACAATTTTGAGAGGGATTTGAAAAGTTTCAATGGGAATGGGAAGAATTGGGACAAAAATTGGAAAATTTTTAAGGGACTTTGAAAAAATTTCAACTGGAATTTTAGCCATTTTTTGATGTGAAATTGTAAACATGTGGCCATGGATTTTGAAAATTCTAGAGAGAATTTTAAAAGCTTCAAGAGAATTTCAACAATTTTGAGAGGGATTTGAAAAGTTTCAATGGGAATGGGAAGAATTGGGACAAAAATTGGAAAATTTTTAAGGGACTTTGAAAAAATTTCAACTGGAATTTTAGCCATTTTTTGACGTGAAATTGTAAACATGTGGACATAGATTTTGAAAATTCTAGAGAGAATTTTAAAAGCTTCAAGAGAATTTCAACAATTTTGAGAGGGATTTGAAAAGTTTCAATGGGAATGGGAAGAATTGGTACAAAAATTGGAAAATTTTTCAGGGACTTTGAAAAAATTTCAACTGGAATTTTAGCCATTTTTTGACGTGAAATTGTAAACATGTGGCCATGGATTTTGAAAATTCTAGAGAGAATTTTAAAAGCTTCAAGAGAATTTCAACAATTTTGAGAGGGATTTGAAAAGTTTCAATGGGAATGGGAAGAATTGGTACAAAAATTGGAAAATTTTTCAGGGACTTTGAAAAAATTTCAACTGGAATTTTAGCAATTTTTTGACGTGAAATTGTAAACATGTGGCCATGGATTTTGAAAATTCTAGAGAGAATTTTAAAAGCTTCAACAGAATTTCAACGATTTGGAGAGGGATTTGAAAAGTTTCAATGGGAATGGGAAGAATTGGGACAAAAATTGGAAAATTTTTAAGGGACTTTGAAAAAATTGCAACTGGAATTTTAGCCATTTTTTGACGTGAAATTGTAAACATGTGGACATGGATTTTGAAAATTCTAGAGAGAATTTTAAAAGCTTCAACAGAATTTCCACAATTTTGAGAGGGATTTGAAAAGTTTCAATGGGAATGGGAAGAATTGAGACAAAAATTGGAAAATTTTTCAGGGACTTTGAAAAAATTTCAACTGGAATTTTAGCAATTTTTTGACGTGAAATTGTAAACATGTGGCCATGGATTTTGAAAATTCTAGAGAGAATTTTAAAAGCTTCAAGAGAATTTCAACAATTTTGAGAGGGATTTGAAAAGTTTCAATGGGAATGGGAAGAATTGGGACAAAAATTGGAAAATTTTGAAGGGACTTTGAAAAAATTTCAACTGGAATTTTAGCCATTTTTTTACGTGAAATTGTAAACATGTGGACATGGATTTTGAAAATTCTAGAGAGAATTTTAAAAGCTTCAACAGAATTTCAACAATTTTGAGAGGGATTTGAAAAGTTTCAATGGGAATGGGAAGAATTGGGACAAAAATTGGAAAATTTTTAAGGGACTCTGAAAAAATTTCAACTGGAATTTTAGCCATTTTTTGACGTGAAATTGTAAACATGTGGCCATGGATTTTGAAAATTCTAGAGAGAATTTTAAAAGCTTCAAGAGAATTTCCACAATTTTGAGAGGGATTTGAAAAGTTTCAATGGGAATGGGAAGAATTGGGACAAAAATTGGAAAATTTTGAAGGGACTTTGAAAAAATTTCAACTGGAATTTTAGCCATTTTTTGACGTGAAATTGTAAACATGTGGCCATGGATTTTGAAAATTCTAGAGAGAATTTTAAAAGCTTCAAGAGAATTTCAACAATTTTGAGAGGGATTTGAAAAGTTTCAATGGGAATGGGAAGAATTGGGACAAAAATTGGAAAATTTTTCAGGGACTTTGAAAAAATTTCAACTGGAATTTTAGCCATTTTTTGACGTGAAATTGTAAACATGTGGCCATGGATTTTGAAAATTCTAGAGAGAATTTTAAAAGCTTCAACAGAATTTCAACAATTTTGAGAGGGATTTGAAAAGTTTCAATGGGAATGGGAAGAATTGGGACAAAAATTGGAAAATTTTTCAGGGACTTTGAAAAAATTTCAACTGGAATTTTAGCCATTTTTTGACGTGAAATTGTAAACATGTGGACATGGATTTTGAAAATTCTAGAGAGAATTTTAAAAGCTTCAACAGAATTTCAACAATTTTGAGAGGGATTTGAAAAGTTTCAATGGGAATGGGAAGAATTGGGGCAAAAATTGGAAAATTTTTAAGGGACTTTGAAAAAATTTCAACTGGAATTTTAGCAATTTTTTGACGTGAAATTGTAAACATGTGGCCATGGATTTTGAAAATTCTAGAGAGAATTTTAAAAGCTTCAACAGAATTTCAACAATTTGGAGAGGGATTTGAAAAGTTTCAATGGGAATGGGAAGAATTGGGACAAAAATTGGAAAATTTTTAAGGGACTTTGAAAAAATTTCAACTGGAATTTTAGCCATTTTTTGATGTGAAATTGTAAACATGTGGACATGGATTTTGAAAATTCTAGAGAGAATTTTAAAAGCTTCAACAGAATTTCAACAATTTTGAGAGGGATTTGAAAAGTTTCAATGGGAATGGGAAGAATTGGGACAAAAATTGGAAAATTTTTAAGGGACTTTGAAAAAATTTCAACTGGAATTTTAGCCATTTTTTGACGTGAAATTGTAAACATGTGGACATGGATTTTGAAAATTCTAGAGAGAATTTTAAAAGCTTCAACAGAATTTCCACAATTTTGAGAGGGATTTGAAAAGTTTCAATGGGAATGGGAAGAATTGGTACAAAAATTGGAAAATTTTTCAGGGACTTTGAAAAAATTTCAACTGGAATTTTAGCAATTTTTTGACGTGAAATTGTAAACATGTGGCCATGGATTTTGAAAATTCTAGAGAGAATTTTAAAAGCTTCAAGAGAATTTCAACAATTTTGAGAGGGATTTGAAAAGTTTCAATGGGAATGGGAAGAATTGGGACAAAAATTGGAAAATTTTTAAGGGACTTTGAAAAAATTTCAACTGGAATTTTAGCCATTTTTTGACGTGAAATTGTAAACATGTGGACATGGATTTTGAAAATTCTAGAGAGAATTTTAAAAGCTTCAACAGAATTTCAACGATTTGGAGAGGGATTTGAAAAGTTTCAATGGGAATGGGAAGAATTGAGACAAAAATTGGAAAATTTTTAAGGGACTTTGAAAAAATTTCAACTGGAATTTTAGCCATTTTTTGACGTGAAATTGTAAACATGTGGACATGGATTTTGAAAATTCTAGAGAGAATTTTAAAAGCTTCAACAGAATTTCCACAATTTTGAGAGGGATTTGAAAAGTTTCAATGGGAATGGGAAGAATTGAGACAAAAATTGGAAAATTTTTCAGGGACTTTGAAAAAATTTCAACTGGAATTTTAGCAATTTTTTGACGTGAAATTGTAAACATGTGGACATGGATTTTGAAAATTCTAGAGAGAATTTTAAAAGCTTCAAGAGAATTTCAACAATTTTGAGAGGGATTTGAAAAGTTTCAATGGGAATGGGAAGAATTGGGACAAAAATTGGAAAATTTTTAAGGGACTTTGAAAAAATTTCAACTGGAATTTTAGCCATTTTTTGACGTGAAATTGTAAACATGTGGACATGGATTTTGAAAATTCTAGAGAGAATTTTAAAAGCTTCAAGAGAATTTCAACAATTTTGAGAGGGATTTGAAAAGTTTCAATGGGAATGGGAAGAATTGGGACAAAAATTGGAAAATTTTTAAGGGACTTTGAAAAAATTTCAACTGGAATTTTAGCAATTTTGACGTGAAATTGTAAAAATGTTGAAGTGGATTTTGAAAATTCTAGAGAGAATTTTAAAAGCTTCAAGAGAATTTCAACAATTTTGAGAGGGATTTGAAAAGTTTCAATGGGAATGGGAAGAATTGGGACAAAAATTGGAAAATTTTTAAGGGACTTTGAAAAAATTTCAACTGGAATTTTAGCCATTTTTTTACGTGAAATTGTAAACATGTGGACATGGATTTTGAAAATTCTAGAGAGAATTTTAAAAGCTTCAACAGAATTTCAACAATTTTGAGAGGGATTTGAAAAGTTTCAATGGGAATGGGAAGAATTGGGACAAAAATTGGAAAATTTTTAAGGGACTCTGAAAAAATTTCAACTGGAATTTTAGCCATTTTTTGACGTGAAATTGTAAACATGTGGACATGGATTTTGAAAATTCTAGAGAGAATTTTAAAAGCTTCAACAGAATTTCCACAATTTTGAGAGGGACTTGAAAAGTTTCAATGGGAATGGGAAGAATTGGGACAAAAATTGGAAAATTTTTCAGGGACTTTGAAAAAATTTCAACTGGAATTTTAGCCATTTTTTGACGTGAAATTGTAAACATGTGGCCATGGATTTTGAAAATTCTAGAGAGAATTTTAAAAGCTTCAAGAGAATTTCAACAATTTTGAGAGGGATTTGAAAAGTTTCAATGGGAATGGGAAGAATTGGGACAAAAATTGGAAAATTTTTCAGGGACTTTGAAAAAATTGCAACTGGAATTTTAGCCATTTTTTGACGTGAAATTGTAAACATGTGGCCATGGATTTTGAAAATTCTAGAGAGAATTTTAAAAGCTTCAACAGAATTTCAACAATTTTGAGAGGGATTTGAAAAGTTTCAATGGGAATGGGAAGAATTGGGACAAAAATTGGAAAATTTTTCAGGGACTTTGAAAAAATTTCAACTGGAATTTTAGCCATTTTTTGACGTGAAATTGTAAACACGTGGACATGGATTTTGAAAATTCTAGAGAGAATTTTAAAAGCTTCAACAGAATTTCAACAATTTTGAGAGGGATTTGAAAAGTTTCAATGGGAATGGGAAGAATTGGGGCAAAAATTGGAAAATTTTTAAGGGACTTTGAAAAAATTTCAACTGGAATTTTAGCAATTTTTTGACGTGAAATTGTAAACATGTGGCCATGGATTTTGAAAATTCTAGAGAGAATTTTAAAAGCTTCAACAGAATTTCAACAATTTGGAGAGGGATTTGAAAAGTTTCAATGGGAATGGGAAGAATTGGTACAAAAATTGGAAAATTTTTCAGGGACTTTGAAAAAATTTCAACTGGAATTTTAGCCATTTTTTGGCGTGAAATTGTAAACATGTGGACATGGATTTTGAAAATTCTAGAGAGAATTTTAAAAGCTTCAACAGAATTTCAACGATTTGGAGAGGGATTTGAAAAGTTTCAATGGGAATGGGAAGAATTGGGACAAAAATTGGAAAATTTTTAAGGGACTTTGAAAAAATTTCAACTGGAATTTTAGCAATTTTTTGACGTGAAATTGTAAACATGTGGCCATGGATTTTGAAAATTCTAGAGAGAATTTTAAAAGCTTCAACAGAATTTCAACAATTTGGAGAGGGATTTGAAAAGTTTCAATGGGAATGGGAAGAATTGGTACAAAAATTGGAAAATTTTTCAGGGACTTTGAAAAAATTTCAACT